>NC_134836.1:133868057-133930060 GCF_004210375.1 Tachypleus tridentatus | reverse complement strand
CCTGGCCTGCCTGCCTGGCCTGGCCTGGCCTGGCCTGGCCTGGCCTGGCCTGGCCTGGCCTGGCCTGGCCTGGCCTGGCCTGGCCTGGCCTGGCCTGGCCTGGCCTGGCCTGGCCTGGCCTGGCCTGGCCTGGCCTGGCCTGGCCTGGCCTGGCCTGGCCTGGCCTGGCCTGGCCTGGCCTGGCCTGGCCTGGCCTGGCCTGGCCTGGCCTGGCCTGGCCTGGCCTGGCCTGGCCTGGCCTGGCCTGGCCTGGCCTGGCCTGGCCTGGCCTGGCCTGGCCTGGCCTGGCCTGGCCTGGCCTGGCCTGGCCTGGCCTGGCCTGGCCTGGCCTGGCCTGGCCTGGCCTGGCCTGGCCTGGCCTGGCCTGGCCTGGCCTGGCCTGGCCTGGCCTGGCCTGGCCTGGCCTGGCCTGGCCTGGCCTGGCCTGGCCTGGCCTGGCCTGGCCTGGCCTGGCCTGGCCTGGCCTGGCCTGGCCTGGCCTGGCCTGGCCTGGCCTGAGCCTGGCCTGGCCTGGCCTGGCCTGGCCTGGCCTGGCCTGGCCTGGCCTGGCCTGGCCTGGCCTGGCCTGGCCTGGCCTGGCCTGGCCTGGCCTGGCCTGGCCTGGCCTGGCCTGGCCTGGCCTGGCCTGGCCTGGCCTGGCCTGGCCTGGCCTGGCCTGGCCTGGCCTGGCCTGGCCTGGCCTGGCCTGGCCTGGCCTGGCCTGGCCTGGCCTGGCCTGGCCTGGCCTGGCCTGGCCTGGCCTGGCCTGGCCTGGCCTGGCCTGGCCTGGCCTGGCCTGGCCTGGCCTGGCCTGGCCTGGCCTGGCCTGGCCTGGCCTGGCCTGGCCTGGCCTGGCCTGGCCTGGCCTGGCCTGGCCTGGCCTGGCCTGGCCTGGCCTGGCCTGGCCTGGCCTGGCCTGGCCTGGCCTGGCCTGGCCTGGCCTGGCCTGGCCTGGCCTGGCCTGGCCTGGCCTGGCCTGGCCTGGCCTGGCCTGGCCTGGCCTGGCCTGGCCTGGCCTGGCCTGGCCTGGCCTGGCCTGGCCTGGCCTGGCCTGGCCTGGCCTGGCCTGGCCTGGCCTGGCCTGGCCTGGCCTGGCCTGGCCTGGCCTGGCCTGGCCTGGCCTGGCCTGGCCTGGCCTGGCCTGGCCTGGCCTGGCCTGGCCTGGCCTGGCCTGGCCTGGCCTGGCCTGGCCTGGCCTGGCCTGGCCTGGCCTGGCCTGGCCTGGCCTGGCCTGGCCTGGCCTGGCCTGGCCTGGCCTGGCCTGGCCTGGCCTGGCCTGGCCTGGCCTGGCCTGGCCTGGCCTGGCCTGGCCTGGCCTGGCCTGGCCTGGCCTGGCCTGGCCTGGCCTGGCCTGGCCTGGCCTGGCCTGGCCTGGCCTGGCCTGGCCTGGCCTGGCCTGGCCTGGCCTGGCCTGGCCTGGCCTGGCCTGGCCTGGCCTGGCCTGGCCTGGCCTGGCCTGGCCTGGCCTGGCCTGGCCTGGCCTGGCCTGGCCTGGCCTGGCCTGGCCTGGCCTGGCCTGGCCTGGCCTGGCCTGGCCTGGCCTGGCCTGGCCTGGCCTGGCCTGGCCTGGCCTGGCCTGGCCTGGCCTGGCCTGGCCTGGCCTGGCCTGGCCTGGCCTGGCCTGGCCTGGCCTGGCCTGGCCTGGCCTGGCCTGGCCTGGCCTGGCCTGGCCTGGCCTGGCCTGGCCTGGCCTGGCCTGGCCTGGCCTGGCCTGGCCTGGCCTGGCCTGGCCTGGCCTGGCCTGGCCTGGCCTGGCCTGGCCTGGCCTGGCCTGGCCTGGCCTGGCCTGGCCTGGCCTGGCCTGGCCTGGCCTGGCCTGGCCTGGCCTGGCCTGGCCTGGCCTGGCCTGGCCTGGCCTGGCCTGGCCTGGCCTGGCCTGGCCTGGCCTGGCCTGGCCTGGCCTGGCCTGGCCTGGCCTGGCCTGGCCTGGCCTGGCCTGGCCTGGCCTGGCCTGGCCTGGCCTGGCCTGGCCTGGCCTGGCCTGGCCTGGCCTGGCCTGGCCTGGCCTGGCCTGGCCTGGCCTGGCCTGCCCTGGCCTGGCCTGGCCTGGCCTGGCCTGGCCTGGCCTGGCCTGGCCTGGCCTGGCCTGGCCTGGCCTGGCCTGGCCTGGCCTGGCCTGGCCTGGCCTGGCCTGGCCTGGCCTGGCCTGGCCTGGCCTGGCCTGGCCTGGCCTGGCCTGGCCTGGCCTGGCCTGGCCTGGCCTGGCCTGGCCTGGCCTGGCCTGGCCTGGCCTGGCCTGGCCTGGCCTGGCCTGGCCTGGCCTGGCCTGGCCTGGCCTGGCCTGGCCTGGCCTGGCCTGGCCTGGCCTGGCCTGGCCTGGCCTGGCCTGGCCTGGCCTGGCCTGGCCTGGCCTGGCCTGGCCTGGCCTGGCCTGGCCTGGCCTGGCCTGGCCTGGCCTGGCCTGGCCTGGCCTGGCCTGGCCTGGCCTGGCCTGGCCTGGCCTGGCCTGGCCTGGCCTGGCCTGGCCTGGCCTGGCCTGGCCTGGCCTGGCCTGGCCTGGCCTGGCCTGGCCTGGCCTGGCCTGGCCTGGCCTGGCCTGGCCTGGCCTGGCCTGGCCTGGCCTGGCCTGGCCTGGCCTGGCCTGGCCTGGCCTGGCCTGGCCTGGCCTGGCCTGGCCTGGCCTGGCCTGGCCTGGCCTGGCCTGGCCTGGCCTGGCCTGGCCTGGCCTGGCCTGGCCTGGCCTGGCCTGGCCTGGCCTGGCCTGGCCTGGCCTGGCCTGGCCTGGCCTGGCCTGGCCTGGCCTGGCCTGGCCTGGCCTGGCCTGGCCTGGCCTGGCCTGGCCTGGGCCTGGCCTGGCCTGGCCTGGCCTGGCCTGGCCTGGCCTGGCCTGGCCTGGCCTGGCCTGGCCTGGCCTGGCCTGGCCTGGCCTGGCCTGGCCTGGCCTGGCCTGGCCTGGCCTGGCCTGGCCTGGCCTGGCCTGGCCTGGCCTGGCCTGGCCTGGCCTGGCCTGGCCTGGCCTGGCCTGGCCTGGCCTGGCCTGGCCTGGCCTGGCCTGGCCTGGCCTGGCCTGGCCTGGCCTGGCCTGGCCTGGCCTGGCCTGGCCTGGCCTGGCCCTGGCCTGGCCTGGCCTGGCCTGGCCTGGCCTGGCCTGGCCTGGCCTGGCCTGGCCTGGCCTGGCCTGGCCTGGCCTGGCCTGGCCTGGCCTGGCCTGGCCTGGCCTGGCCTGGCCTGGCCTGGCCTGGCCTGGCCTGGCCTGGCCTGGCCTGGCCTGGCCTGGCCTGGCCTGGCCTGGCCTGGCCTGGCCTGGCCTGGCCTGGCCTGGCCTGGCCTGGCCTGGCCTGGCCTGGCCTGGCCTGGCCTGGCCTGGCCTGGCCTGGCCTGGCCTGGCCTGGCCTGGCCTGGCCTGGCCTGGCCTGGCCTGGCCTGGCCTGGCCTGGCCTGGCCTGGCCTGGCCTGGCCTGGCCTGGCCTGGCCTGGCCTGGCCTGGCCTGGCCTGGCCTGGCCTGGCCTGGCCTGGCCTGGCCTGGCCTGGCCTGGCCTGGCCTGGCCTGGCCTGGCCTGGCCTGGCCTGGCCTGGCCTGGCCTGGCCTGGCCTGGCCTGGCCTGGCCTGGCCTGGCCTGGCCTGGCCTGGCCTGGCCTGGCCTGGCCTGGCCTGGCCTGGCCTGGCCTGGCCTGGCCTGGCCTGGCCTGGCCTGGCCTGGCCTGGCCTGGCCTGGCCTGGCCTGGCCTGGCCTGGCCTGGCCTGGCCTGGCCTGGCCTGGCCTGGCCTGGCCTGGCCTGGCCTGGCCTGGCCTGGCCTGGCCTGGCCTGGCCTGGCCTGGCCTGGCCTGGCCTGGCCTGGCCTGGCCTGGCCTGGCCTGGCCTGGCCTGGCCTGGCCTGGCCTGGCCTGGCCTGGCCTGGCCTGGCCTGGCCTGGCCTGGCCTGGCCTGGCCTGGCCTGGCCTGGCCTGGCCTGGCCTGGCCTGGCCTGGCCTGGCCTGGCCTGGCCTGGCCTGGCCTGGCCTGGCCTGGCCTGGCCTGGCCTGGCCTGGCCTGGCCTGGCCTGGCCTGGCCTGGCCTGGCCTGGCCTGGCCTGGCCTGGCCTGGCCTGGCCTGGCCTGGCCTGGCCTGGCCTGGCCTGGCCTGGCCTGGCCTGGCCTGGCCTGGCCTGGCCTGGCCTGGCCTGGCCTGGCCTGGCCTGGCCTGGCCTGGCCTGGCCTGGCCTGGCCTGGCCTGGCCTGGCCTGGCCTGGCCTGGCCTGGCCTGGCCTGGCCTGGCCTGGCCTGGCCTGGCCTGGCCTGGCCTGGCCTGGCCTGGCCTGGCCTGGCCTGGCCTGGCCTGGCCTGGCCTGGCCTGGCCTGGCCTGGCCTGGCCTGGCCTGGCCTGGCCTGGCCTGGCCTGGCCTGGCCTGGCCTGGCCTGGCCTGGCCTGGCCTGGCCTGGCCTGGCCTGGCCTGGCCTGGCCTGGCCTGGCCTGGCCTGGCCTGGCCTGGCCTGGCCTGGCCTGGCCTGGCCTGGCCTGCCTGGCCTGGCCTGGCCTGGCCTGGCCTGGCCTGGCCTGGCCTGGCCTGGCCTGGCCTGGCCTGGCCTGGCCTGGCCTGGCCTGGCCTGGCCTGGCCTGGCCTGGCCTGGCCTGGCCTGGCCTGGCCTGGCCTGGCCTGGCCTGGCCTGGCCTGGCCTGGCCTGGCCTGGCCTGGCCTGGCCTGGCCTGGCCTGGCCTGGCCTGGCCTGGCCTGGCCTGGCCTGGCCTGGCCTGGCCTGGCCTGGCCTGGCCTGGCCTGGCCTGGCCTGGCCTGGCCTGGCCTGGCCTGGCCTGGCCTGGCCTGGCCTGCCTGGCCTGGCCTGGCCTGGCCTGGCCTGGCCTGGCCTGGCCTGGCCTGGCCTGGCCTGGCCTGGCCTGGCCTGGCCTGGCCTGGCCTGGCCTGGCCTGGCCTGGCCTGGCCTGGCCTGGCCTGGCCTGGCCTGGCCTGGCCTGGCCTGGCCTGGCCTGGCCTGGCCTGGCCTGGCCTGGCCTGGCCTGGCCTGGCCTGGCCTGGCCTGGCCTGGCCTGGCCTGGCCTGGCCTGGCCTGGCCTGGCCTGGCCTGGCCTGGCCTGGCCTGGCCTGGCCTGGCCTGGCCTGGCCTGGCCTGGCCTGGCCTGGCCTGGCCTGGCCTGGCCTGGCCTGGCCTGGCCTGGCCTGGCCTGGCCTGGCCTGGCCTGGCCTGGCCTGGCCTGGCCTGGCCTGGCCTGGCCTGGCCTGGCCTGGCCTGGCCTGGCCTGGCCTGGCCTGGCCTGGCCTGGCCTGGCCTGGCCTGGCCTGGCCTGGCCTGGCCTGGCCTGGCCTGGCCTGGCCTGGCCTGGCCTGGCCTGGCCTGGCCTGGCCTGGCCTGGCCTGGCCTGGCCTGGCCTGGCCTGGCCTGGCCTGGCCTGGCCTGGCCTGGCCTGGCCTGGCCTGGCCTGGCCTGGCCTGGCCTGGCCTGGCCTGGCCTGGCCTGGCCTGGCCTGGCCTGGCCTGGCCTGGCCTGGCCTGGCCTGGCCTGGCCTGGCCTGGCCTGGCCTGGCCTGGCCTGGCCTGGCCTGGCCTGGCCTGGCCTGGCCTGGCCTGGCCTGGCCTGGCCTGGCCTGGCCTGGCCTGGCCTGGCCTGGCCTGGCCTGGCCTGGCCTGGCCTGGCCTGGCCTGGCCTGGCCTGGCCTGGCCTGGCCTGGCCTGGCCTGGCCCTGGCCTGGCCTGGCCTGGCCTGGCCTGGCCTGGCCTGGCCTGGCCTGGCCTGGCCTGGCCTGGCCTGGCCTGGCCTGGCCTGGCCTGGCCTGGCCTGGCCTGGCCTGGCCTGGCCTGGCCTGGCCTGGCCTGGCCTGGCCTGGCCTGGCCTGGCCTGGCCTGGCCTGGCCTGGCCTGGCCTGGCCTGGCCTGGCCTGGCCTGGCCTGGCCTGGCCTGGCCTGGCCTGGCCTGGCCTGGCCTGGCCTGGCCTGGCCTGGCCTGGCCTGCCTGGCCTGGCCTGGCCTGGCCTGGCCTGGCCTGGCCTGGCCTGGCCTGGCCTGGCCTGGCCTGGCCTGGCCTGGCCTGGCCTGGCCTGGCCTGGCCTGGCCTGGCCTGGCCTGGCCTGGCCTGGCCTGGCCTGGCCTGGCCTGGCCTGGCCTGGCCTGGCCTGGCCTGGCCTGGCCTGGCCTGGCCTGGCCTGGCCTGGCCTGGCCTGGCCTGGCCTGGCCTGGCCTGGCCTGGCCTGGCCTGGCCTGGCCTGGCCTGGCCTGGCCTGGCCTGGCCTGGCCTGGCCTGGCCTGGCCTGGCCTGGCCTGGCCTGGCCTGGCCTGGCCTGGCCTGGCCTGGCCTGGCCTGGCCTGGCCTGGCCTGGCCTGGCCTGGCCTGGCCTGGCCTGGCCTGGCCTGGCCTGGCCTGGCCTGGCCTGGCCTGGCCTGGCCTGGCCTGGCCTGGCCTGGCCTGGCCTGGCCTGGCCTGGCCTGGCCTGGCCTGGCCTGGCCTGGCCTGGCCTGGCCTGGCCTGGCCTGGCCTGGCCTGGCCTGGCCTGGCCTGGCCTGGCCTGGCCTGGCCTGGCCTGGCCTGGCCTGGCCTGGCCTGGCCTGGCCTGGCCTGGCCTGGCCTGGCCTGGCCTGGCCTGGCCTGGCCTGGCCTGGCCTGGCCTGGCCTGGCCTGGCCTGGCCTGGCCTGGCCTGGCCTGGCCTGGCCTGGCCTGGCCTGGCCTGGCCTGGCCTGGCCTGGCCTGGCCTGGCCTGGCCTGGCCTGGCCTGGCCTGGCCTGGCCTGGCCTGGCCTGGCCTGGCCTGGCCTGGCCTGGCCTGGCCTGGCCTGGCCTGGCCTGGCCTGGCCTGGCCTGGCCTGGCCTGGCCTGGCCTGGCCTGGCCTGGCCTGGCCTGGCCTGGCCTGGCCTGGCCTGGCCTGGCCTGGCCTGGCCTGGCCTGGCCTGGCCTGGCCTGGCCTGGCCTGGCCTGGCCTGGCCTGGCCTGGCCTGGCCTGGCCTGGCCTGGCCTGGCCTGGCCTGGCCTGGCCTGGCCTGGCCTGGCCTGGCCTGGCCTGGCCTGGCCTGGCCTGGCCTGCCTGGCCTGGCCTGGCCTGGCCTGGCCTGGCCTGGCCTGCCTGGCCTGGCCTGGCCTGGCCTGGCCTGGCCTGGCCTGGCCTGGCCTGGCCTGGCCTGGCCTGGCCTGGCCTGGCCTGGCCTGGCCTGGCCTGGCCTGGCCTGGCCTGGCCTGGCCTGGCCTGGCCTGGCCTGGCCTGGCCTGGCCTGGCCTGGCCCTGGCCTGGCCTGGCCTGGCCTGGCCTGGCCTGGCCTGGCCTGGCCTGGCCTGGCCTGGCCTGGCCTGGCCTGGCCCTGGGCCTGGCCTGGCCTGGCCTGGCCTGGCCTGGCCTGGCCTGGCCTGGCCTGGCCTGGCCTGGCCTGGCCTGGCCCTGGCCTGGCCTGGCCTGGCCTGGCCTGGCCTGGCCTGGCCTGGCCTGGCCTGGCCTGGCCTGGCCTGGCCTGGCCTGGCCTGGCCTGGCCTGGCCTGGCCTGGCCTGGCCTGGCCTGGCCTGGCCTGGCCTGGCCTGGCCTGGCCTGGCCTGGCCTGGCCTGGCCTGGCCTGGCCTGGCCTGGCCTGGCCTGGCCTGGCCTGGCCTGGCCTGGCCTGGCCTGGCCTGGCCTGGCCTGGCCTGGCCTGGCCTGGCCTGGCCTGGCCTGGCCTGGCCTGGCCTGGCCTGGCCTGGCCTGGCCTGGCCTGGCCTGGCCTGGCCTGGCCTGGCCTGGCCTGGCCTGGCCTGGCCTGGCCTGGCCTGGCCTGGCCTGGCCTGGCCTGGCCTGGCCTGGCCTGGCCTGGCCTGGCCTGGCCTGGCCTGGCCTGGCCTGGCCTGGCCTGGCCTGGCCTGGCCTGGCCTGGCCTGGCCTGGCCTGGCCCTGGCCTGGCCTGGCCTGGCCTGGCCTGGCCTGGCCTGGCCTGGCCTGGCCTGGCCTGGCCTGGCCTGGCCTGGCCTGGCCTGGCCTGGCCTGGCCTGGCCTGGCCTGGCCTGGCCTGGCCTGGCCTGGCCTGGCCTGGCCTGGCCTGGCCTGGCCTGGCCTGGCCTGGCCTGGCCTGGCCTGGCCTGGCCTGGCCTGGCCTGGCCTGGCCTGGCCTGGCCTGGCCTGGCCTGGCCTGGCCTGGCCTGGCCTGGCCTGGCCTGGCCTGGCCTGGCCTGGCCTGGCCTGGCCTGGCCTGGCCTGGCCTGGCCTGGCCTGGCCTGGCCTGGCCTGGCCTGGCCTGGCCTGGCCTGGCCTGGCCTGGCCTGGCCTGGCCTGGCCTGGCCTGGCCTGGCCTGGCCTGGCCTGGCCTGGCCTGGCCTGGCCTGGCCTGGCCTGGCCTGGCCTGGCCTGGCCTGGCCTGGCCTGCCTGGCCTGGCCTGGCCTGGCCTGGCCTGGCCTGGCCTGGCCTGGCCTGGCCTGGCCTGGCCTGGCCTGGCCTGGCCTGGCCTGGCCTGGCCTGGCCTGGCCTGGCCTGGCCTGGCCTGGCCTGGCCTGGCCTGGCCTGGCCTGGCCTGGCCTGGCCTGGCCTGGCCTGGCCTGGCCTGGCCTGGCCTGGCCTGGCCTGGCCTGGCCTGGCCTGGCCTGGCCTGGCCTGGCCTGGCCTGGCCTGGCCTGGCCTGGCCTGGCCTGGCCTGGCCTGGCCTGGCCTGGCCTGGCCTGGCCTGGCCTGGCCTGGCCTGGCCTGGCCTGCCTGGCCTGGCCTGGCCTGGCCTGGCCTGGCCTGGCCTGGCCTGGCCTGGCCTGGCCTGGCCTGGCCTGGCCTGGCCTGGCCTGGCCTGGCCTGGCCTGGCCTGGCCTGGCCTGGCCTGGCCTGGCCTGGCCTGGCCTGGCCTGGCCTGGCCTGGCCTGGCCTGGCCTGGCCTGGCCTGGCCTGGCCTGGCCTGGCCTGGCCTGGCCTGGCCTGGCCTGGCCTGGCCTGGCCTGGCCTGGCCTGGCCTGGCCTGGCCTGGCCTGGCCTGGCCTGGCCTGGCCTGGCCTGGCCTGGCCTGGCCTGGCCTGGCCTGGCCTGGCCTGGCCTGGCCTGGCCTGGCCTGGCCTGGCCTGGCCTGGCCTGGCCTGGCCTGGCCTGGCCTGGCCTGGCCTGGCCTGGCCTGGCCTGGCCTGGCCTGGCCTGGCCTGGCCTGGCCTGGCCTGGCCTGGCCTGGCCTGGCCTGGCCTGGCCTGGCCTGGCCTGGCCTGGCCTGGCCTGGCCTGGCCTGGCCTGGCCTGGCCTGGCCTGGCCTGGCCTGGCCTGGCCTGGCCTGGCCTGGCCTGGCCTGGCCTGGCCTGGCCTGGCCTGGCCTGGCCTGGCCTGGCCTGGCCTGGCCTGGCCTGGCCTGGCCTGGCCTGGCCTGGCCTGGCCTGGCCTGGCCTGGCCTGGCCTGGCCTGGCCTGGCCTGGCCTGGCCTGGCCTGGCCTGGCCTGGCCTGGCCTGGCCTGGCCTGGCCTGGCCTGGCCTGGCCTGGCCTGGCCTGGCCTGGCCTGGCCTGGCCCTGGCCTGGCCTGGCCTGGCCTGGCCTGGCCTGGCCTGGCCTGGCCCTGGCCTGGCCTGGCCTGGCCTGGCCTGGCCTGGCCTGGCCTGGCCTGGCCTGGCCTGGCCTGGCCTGGCCTGGCCTGGCCTGGCCTGGCCTGGCCTGGCCTGCCTGGCCTGGCCTGGCCTGGCCTGGCCTGGCCTGGCCTGGCCTGGCCTGGCCTGGCCTGGCCTGGCCTGGCCTGGCCTGGCCTGGCCTGGCCTGGCCTGGCCTGGCCTGGCCTGGCCTGGCCTGGCCTGGCCTGGCCTGGCCTGGCCTGGCCTGGCCTGGCCTGGCCTGGCCTGGCCTGGCCTGGCCTGGCCTGGCCTGGCCTGGCCTGGCCTGGCCTGGCCTGGCCTGGCCTGGCCTGGCCTGGCCTGGCCTGGCCTGGCCTGGCCTGGCCTGGCCTGGCCTGGCCTGGCCTGGCCTGGCCTGGCCTGGCCTGGCCTGGCCTGGCCTGGCCTGGCCTGGCCCTGGCCTGGCCTGGCCTGGCCTGGCCTGGCCTGGCCTGGCCTGGCCTGGCCTGGCCTGGCCTGGCCTGGCCTGGCCTGGCCTGGCCTGGCCTGGCCTGGCCTGGCCTGGCCTGGCCTGGCCTGGCCTGGCCTGGCCTGGCCTGGCCTGGCCTGGCCTGGCCTGGCCTGGCCTGGCCTGGCCTGGCCTGGCCTGGCCTGGCCTGGCCTGGCCTGGCCTGGCCTGGCCTGGCCTGGCCTGGCCTGGCCTGGCCTGGCCTGGCCTGGCCTGGCCTGGCCTGGCCTGGCCTGGCCTGGCCTGGCCTGGCCTGGCCTGGCCTGGCCTGGCCTGGCCTGGCCTGGCCTGGCCTGGCCTGGCCTGGCCTGGCCTGGCCTGGCCTGGCCTGGCCTGGCCTGGCCTGGCCTGGCCTGGCCTGGCCTGGCCTGGCCTGGCCTGGCCTGGCCTGGCCTGGCCTGGCCTGGCCTGGCCTGGCCTGGCCTGGCCTGGCCTGGCCTGGCCTGGCCTGGCCTGGCCTGCCTGGCCTGGCCTGGCCTGGCCTGGCCTGGCCTGGCCTGGCCTGGCCTGGCCTGGCCTGGCCTGGCCTGGCCTGGCCTGGCCTGGCCTGGCCTGGCCTGGCCTGGCCTGGCCTGGCCTGGCCTGGCCTGGCCTGGCCTGGCCTGGCCTGGCCTGGCCTGGCCTGGCCTGGCCTGGCCTGGCCTGGCCTGGCCTGGCCTGGCCTGGCCTGGCCTGGCCTGGCCTGGCCTGGCCTGGCCTGGCCTGGCCTGGCCTGGCCTGGCCTGGCCTGGCCTGGCCTGGCCTGGCCTGGCCTGGCCTGGCCTGGCCTGGCCTGGCCTGGCCTGGCCTGGCCTGGCCTGGCCTGGCCTGGCCTGGCCTGGCCTGGCCTGGCCTGGCCTGGCCTGGCCTGGCCTGGCCTGGCCTGGCCTGGCCTGGCCTGGCCTGGCCTGGCCTGGCCTGGCCTGGCCTGGCCTGGCCTGGCCTGGCCTGGCCTGGCCTGGCCTGGCCTGGCCTGGCCTGGCCTGGCCTGGCCTGGCCTGCCTGGCCTGGCCTGGCCTGGCCTGGCCTGGCCTGGCCTGGCCTGGCCTGGCCTGGCCTGGCCTGGCCTGGCCTGGCCTGGCCTGGCCTGGCCTGGCCTGGCCTGGCCTGGCCTGGCCTGGCCTGGCCTGGCCTGGCCTGGCCTGGCCTGGCCTGGCCTGGCCTGGCCTGGCCTGGCCTGGCCTGGCCTGGCCTGGCCTGGCCTGGCCTGGCCTGGCCTGGCCTGCCTGCCTGGCCTGGCCTGGCCTGGCCTGGCCTGGCCTGGCCTGGCCTGGCCTGGCCTGGCCTGGCCTGGCCTGGCCTGGCCTGGCCTGGCCTGGCCTGGCCTGGCCTGGCCTGGCCTGGCCTGGCCTGGCCTGGCCTGGCCTGGCCTGGCCTGGCCTGGCCTGGCCTGGCCTGGCCTGGCCTGGCCTGGCCTGGCCTGGCCTGGCCTGGCCTGGCCTGGCCTGGCCTGGCCTGGCCTGGCCTGGCCTGGCCTGGCCTGGCCTGGCCTGGCCTGGCCTGGCCTGGCCTGGCCTGGCCTGGCCTGGCCTGGCCTGGCCTGGCCTGGCCTGGCCTGGCCTGGCCTGGCCTGCCTGGCCTGGCCTGGCCTGGCCTGGCCTGGCCTGGCCTGGCCTGGCCTGGCCTGGCCTGGCCTGGCCTGGCCTGGCCTGGCCTGGCCTGGCCTGGCCTGGCCTGCCTGGCCTGGCCTGGCCTGGCCTGGCCTGGCCTGGCCTGGCCTGGCCTGGCCTGGCCTGGCCTGGCCTGGCCTGGCCTGGCCTGGCCTGGCCTGGCCTGGCCTGGCCTGGCCTGGCCTGGCCTGGCCTGGCCTGGCCTGGCCTGGCCTGGCCTGGCCTGGCCTGGCCTGGCCTGGCCTGGCCTGGCCTGGCCTGGCCTGGCCTGCCTGGCCTGGCCTGGCCTGGCCTGGCCTGGCCTGGCCTGGCCTGGCCTGGCCTGGCCTGGCCTGGCCTGGCCTGGCCTGGCCTGGCCTGGCCTGGCCTGGCCTGGCCTGGCCTGGCCTGGCCTGGCCTGGCCTGGCCTGGCCTGGCCTGGCCTGGCCTGGCCTGGCCTGGCCTGGCCTGGCCTGGCCTGGCCTGGCCTGGCCTGGCCTGGCCTGGCCTGGCCTGGCCTGGCCTGGCCTGGCCTGGCCTGGCCTGGCCTGGCCTGGCCTGGCCTGGCCTGGCCTGGCCTGGCCTGGCCTGGCCTGGCCTGGCCTGGCCTGGCCTGGCCTGGCCTGGCCTGGCCTGGCCTGGCCTGGCCTGGCCTGGCCTGGCCTGGCCTGGCCTGGCCTGGCCTGGCCTGGCCTGGCCTGGCCTGGCCTGGCCTGGCCTGGCCTGGCCTGGCCTGGCCTGGCCTGGCCTGGCCTGGCCTGGCCTGGCCTGGCCTGGCCTGGCCTGGCCTGGCCTGGCCTGGCCTGGCCTGGCCTGGCCTGGCCTGGCCTGGCCTGGCCTGGCCTGGCCTGGCCTGGCCTGGCCTGGCCTGGCCTGGCCTGGCCTGGCCTGGCCTGGCCTGGCCTGGCCTGGCCTGGCCTGGCCTGGCCTGGCCTGGCCTGGCCTGGCCTGGCCTGGCCTGGCCTGGCCTGGCCTGGCCTGGCCTGGCCTGGCCTGGCCTGGCCTGGCCTGGCCTGGCCTGGCCTGGCCTGGCCTGGCCTGGCCTGGCCTGGCCTGGCCTGGCCTGGCCTGGCCTGGCCTGGCCTGGCCTGGCCTGGCCTGGCCTGGCCTGGCCTGGCCTGGCCTGGCCTGGCCTGGCCTGGCCTGCCTGGCCTGGCCTGGCCTGGCCTGGCCTGGCCTGGCCTGGCCTGGCCTGGCCTGGCCTGGCCTGGCCTGGCCTGGCCTGGCCTGGCCTGGCCTGGCCTGGCCTGGCCTGGCCTGGCCTGGCCTGGCCTGGCCTGGCCTGGCCTGGCCTGGCCTGGCCTGGCCTGGCCTGGCCTGGCCTGGCCTGGCCTGGCCTGGCCTGGCCTGGCCTGGCCTGGCCTGGCCTGGCCTGGCCTGGCCTGGCCTGGCCTGGCCTGGCCTGGCCTGCCTGGGCCTGGCCTGGCCTGGCCTGGCCTGGCCTGGCCTGGCCTGCCTGGCCTGGGCCTGGCCTGGCCTGGCCTGGCCTGGCCTGGCCTGGCCTGGCCTGGCCTGGCCTGGCCTGGCCTGGCCTGGCCTGGCCTGGCCTGGCCTGCCTGGCCTGGCCTGGCCTGGCCTGGCCTGGCCTGGCCTGGCCTGGCCTGGCCTGGCCTGGCCTGGCCTGGCCTGGCCTGGCCTGGCCTGGCCTGGCCTGGCCTGGCCTGGCCTGGCCTGGCCTGGCCTGGCCTGGCCTGGCCTGGCCTGGCCTGGCCTGGCCTGGCCTGGCCTGGCCTGGCCTGGCCTGGCCTGGCCTGGCCTGGCCTGGCCTGGCCTGGCCTGGCCTGGCCTGGCCTGGCCTGGCCTGGCCTGGCCTGGCCTGGCCTGGCCTGGCCTGGCCTGGCCTGCCTGCCTGGCCTGGCCTGGCCTGGCCTGGCCTGGCCTGGCCTGGCCTGGCCTGGCCTGGCCTGGCCTGGCCTGGCCTGGCCTGGCCTGGCCTGGCCTGGCCTGGCCTGGCCTGGCCTGGCCTGGCCTGGCCTGGCCTGGCCTGGCCTGGCCTGGCCTGGCCTGGCCTGGCCTGGCCTGGCCTGGCCTGGCCTGGCCTGGCCTGGCCTGGCCTGGCCTGGCCTGGCCTGGCCTGGCCTGGCCTGGCCTGGCCTGGCCTGGCCTGGCCTGGCCTGGCCTGGCCTGGCCTGGCCTGGCCTGGCCTGGCCTGGCCTGGCCTGGCCTGGCCTGGCCTGGCCTGGCCTGGCCTGGCCTGGCCTGGCCTGGCCTGGCCTGGCCTGGCCTGGCCTGGCCTGGCCTGGCCTGGCCTGGCCTGGCCTGGCCTGGCCTGGCCTGGCCTGGCCTGGCCTGGCCTGGCCTGGCCTGGCCTGGCCTGGCCTGGCCTGGCCTGGCCTGGCCTGGCCTGGCCTGGCCTGGCCTGGCCTGGCCTGGCCTGGCCTGGCCTGGCCTGGCCTGGCCTGGCCTGGCCTGGCCTGGCCTGGCCTGGCCTGGCCTGGCCTGGCCTGGCCTGGCCTGGCCTGGCCTGGCCTGGCCTGGCCTGGCCTGGCCTGGCCTGGCCTGGCCTGGCCTGGCCTGGCCTGGCCTGGCCTGGCCTGGCCTGGCCTGGCCTGGCCTGGCCTGGCCTGGCCTGGCCTGGCCTGGCCTGGCCTGGCCTGGCCTGGCCTGGCCTGGCCTGGCCTGGCCTGGCCTGGCCTGGCCTGGCCTGGCCTGGCCTGGCCTGGCCTGGCCTGGCCTGGCCTGGCCTGGCCTGGCCTGGCCTGGCCTGGCCTGGCCTGGCCTGGCCTGGCCTGGCCTGGCCTGGCCTGGCCTGGCCTGGCCTGGCCTGGCCTGGCCTGGCCTGGCCTGGCCTGGCCTGGCCTGGCCTGGCCTGGCCTGGCCTGGCCTGGCCTGGCCTGGCCTGGCCTGGCCTGGCCTGGCCTGGCCTGGCCTGGCCTGGCCTGGCCTGGCCTGGCCTGGCCTGCCTGGCCTGGCCTGGCCTGGCCTGGCCTGGCCTGGCCTGGCCTGGCCTGGCCTGGCCTGGCCTGGCCTGGCCTGGCCTGGCCTGGCCTGGCCTGGCCTGGCCTGGCCTGGCCTGGCCTGGCCTGGCCTGGCCTGGCCTGGCCTGGCCTGGCCTGGCCTGGCCTGGCCTGGCCAGCCTGGCCTGGCCTGGCCTGGCCTGGCCTGGCCTGGCCTCCTGGCCTGGCCTGGCCTGACCTGGCCTGGCCTGGCCTGGCCTGGCCTGGCCTGACCTGGCCTGGCCTGGCCTGGCCTGGCCTGGCCTGGCCTGGCCTGGCCTGGCCTGAGCCTGGCCTGGCCTGGCCTGGCCTGGCCTGGCCTGGCCTGGCCTGGCCTGGCCTGAGCCCTGGCCTGGCCTGACCTGGCCTGGCCTGGCCTGGCCTGGCCTGGCCTGAGCCTGAACCTGGCCTGGCCTGGCCTGGCCTGGCCTGGCCTGGCCTGGCCTGGCCCTGGCCTGGCCCTGGCCTGGCCTGGCCTGGCCCTGACCTGGACTGAGCCTGGCCTGGCCCTGGCCCTGGCCTGGCCTGGCCCTGGCCCCAGCCTGGCCTGGCCTGGCCTGGCCTGGCCTGGCCTGGCCTGGCCTGGCCTGGCCCCTGGCCTGAGCCTGGCCCTGGCCTGGCCTGGCCTGGCCTGGCGCTGGCCTGGCCTGGCCTGGCCTGGCCTGGCCCTGGCCTGGCCTGGCCTGGCCTGGCCTGGCCTGGCCCTGCCTGGCCTGGCCTGGCCTGGCCTGGCCTGACCCAGCCCTGGCCTGGCCTGGCCTGGCCTGGCCCTGGCCTGGCCTGGCCTGGCCCTGGCCCTGGCCTGGCCTGGGCTGGGCCCTGTTACCTGGCCTGGCCCTGGCCTGGCCCTGTTTTCGAACTGACCTGACCTGAGCCTGACCTGACCTGGCCTGAGCCCCTGGCCTGGCCTACAGCCTGGCCTGAGCCTATTTCAAGCCCTGACCTGACCTGGCCTGACCTGACCTGAGCCTGGCCCTGGCCTGACCTGAAGCCCTGGCCCTGGCCTGTTTCGAGCCTGGCCAGCCCTGGCCCTGGCCTGGCCTGGGCCTGGCCCTGGCCTCAGGCCTGGGCCTGGCCCTGGCCTGAGCCCTGGCCTGAGCTCTGGCCCTGGCCTGGCCCTGGCCTGGTGGCCTGGCCTGGTGACTCAGCCTGGCCTGACCTGGCCTGGCCTGGCCTGGCCCTGGCCTGTGACCTGGCCTGACCTGAGCCTGGCCTGGCCTGAGCCTGGCCTGGCCTGGCCTGGCCTGGCCTGGCCCTGGCCTGACCTGGCCTGGCCTGGCCTGGCCCCACCTGGCCTGGCCTGGCCTGAGCCTGGCCTGGCCTGGACTGGCCTGGCCTCTTCGGCCCTGAGGCTGGCCCCACACCTGACCTGGCCTGACCTGGCCTGAGCCTGGCCCCTGGCCTGGCCTGAGCCTGGCCTGTTACGGACCTGGCCTGAACCCCACAACCTGGTTTGGCCAGACCCTGAACCCCTGACCTGGCCCTGAGCCTGTTACCTGTTACAAGCCTGGCCTGGGCCCAGGCCTGGCCTGGCCTGGCCTGGCCTGGCCTGGCCTGAGCCTGGCCCAAGCCTGACCTGGCCTGGCCTGCCCCTGGCCTGGCCCTGGCCCTGGCCTGACCTGAGCTGGCCTGGCCTGACCTGGCCTGACCTGGCCTGGCCCTGGCCTGAGCCTGACCTGTTTTCAGGCTGGCCTGGCCTGGCCTGACCTGGCCTGAGCCTGTTCAGCCTGGCCTGGCCTGGCCTGGCCTGGCCTGGCCTGAGCCTGGCCTGGCCTGGACCTGGCCTGAGCTGTTGGCCTGGCCTGGCCTGGCCTGGCCTGGCCTGGCCTGGCCTGGCCTGGCCTGGCCTCCTGGCCTGAGCCTGGCCTGGCCTGACCTGGCCTGGCCTGGCCTGGCCTGAGCCTGGCCCTGGCCTGGCCTGGCCTGGCCTGGCCTGAACCTGCCCTGGCCTGGCCTGGCCTGAGCCTGGCCCTGACAGCCTGGCCCCTGTTTGAGCCTGGCCCTGGCCTGACCTGAACCCCTGGCCTGGCCTGGCCTGGCCTGGCCCTGGCCTGGCCTGGGCCTGGCCTGGCCTGAGCCTGACCTGGGCCTGACCTGGCCTGGCCTGTTTCCTGGCCTGGCCTGGCCTGGCCTGACCTGAGCCTGGCCTGGCCTGGCCTGGCCTGGCCTGGCCTGAGCCCTGGCCTGGCCTGAGCCTGGCCTGGCCTGGCCTGGCCTGGCCTGGCCTGGCCTGGCCTGGCCTGGCCTGACCTGGCCTGGCCTGGCCTGAGCCCTGGCCTGAGCCTGGCCCTGGCCTGTCTGGCCTGGCCTGGCCTGGACCTGGCCTGACCTGGCCTGGCCTGAGGCCCTGGCCTGGCCTGGCCTGCTGGCCTGGCCTGGCCCTGGCCCTGACCTGGCCTGAACCTGAGCCTGGCCTGGCCTGAGGCCTGGCCTGGCCTGGCCTGGCCCCACTGAACCTGAGCCTGGCCTGGCCTGAGCCTGAGCCTGGCCTGGCCTGACCCTGACCTGGCCTGAGCCTGCCTGGCCTGACCTGGCCCTGAGCCTGACCTGGCCTGACCTGGCCTGACCTGAGCCTGAGGCCTGGCCTGGCCTGAGCCTGGCCTGGGCCTGGCCCTGGCCTGAAGCCTGACCTGGCCCTGGCCTGACCTGGCCTGTTAGCCTGGCCTGAGCCTGACCTGGCCTGGCCTGGCCTGGCCCTGGCCTGGCCTGGCCTGAGCCTGGCCTGACCTGGCCTGGCCTGGCCTGGCCTGTTACAGCCTGGCCTGGCCTGGCCTGACTGACCTGGCCTGGCCTGGCCTGGCCTGGCCTGGCCTGGCCTGACCTGGCCTGGCCTGACCTGGCCTGGCCTGGCCTGGCCTGGCCTGAAGCCCTGACGGCCTGGCCTGGCCTGGCCTGGCCTGGCCTGGCCTGGCCTGGCCTGGCCTGGCCTGGCCTGGCCCACTGGCCTGCCCTGGCCTGACCTGGCCTGGCCTGGCCTGGACCTGGCCTGGCCTGGCCTGAGCCTGACCTGGCCTGGCCTGGATGACCTGGCCTGGCCTGGCCTGGCCTGGCCTGGCCTGGCCTGACCTGGCCCTGGCCTGAGCCTGGCCCTGAGGCCTGGCCTGGCCTGCCTGACCTGGCCTGAGCCTGGCCTGGCCTGACCTGCCTGCCTGGCCTGGCCTGGACCTGAGCCTGGCCTGACCTGGCCTGGCCTGGCCTGGCCTGGCCTGAGGCCTGGCCTGGCCCCTGACCTGGCCTGACCTGTGACCTGGCCTGGCCTGGCCTGAGCCTGGCCTGAGGCCTGGCCTGGCCTGGCCTGGCCTGGCCTGGCCTGAGCCTGGCCTGGCCCTGGCCTGGCCCTGGCCTGAACCTGGCCTGGCCTGGCCTGGCCTGGCCTGAGCCTGGCCTGGCCTGAGCCTGGGCCTGGCCTGGCCTGACCTGGCCTGACCTGGCCTGAGCCTGAAGCCTGAGCCTGGACCTGGCCTGAGCCTGGCCTGGCCTGGCCTGGCCTGGCCTGGCCTGGCCTGGCCTGGCCTGGAGACCTGGCCTGGCCTGGCCTGAAGCCTGAAGCCTGGCCCTGACCTGGCCTGACCTGGCCTGGCCTGGGACCTGAGCCTGGCCTGAGCCCTGGCCTGGCCTGGCCTGGCCTGGCCTGTTCTGGCCTGGACCTGGCCTGGAGCCTGGCCTGGCCTGGCCTGACCTGGCCTGACCTGAGCCTGGCCTGACCTGGCCTGGCCTGGCCTGGCCTGTGGCCTGGCCCTGTTACCTGGCCTGGCCTGGCCTGAGCCTGGCCTGGCCTGCCTGGCCTGTGCCTGGCCTGAGAAGCCTGGCCTGGCCTGAGGCCTGGCCCTGGCCTGGCCTGGCCTGGCCTGGCCTGGCCTGGCCTGGCCTGGCCTGGCCTGACCCTGGCCTGGCCTGGCCTGGCCTGGCCTGACCTGACCTGACCTGGCCCTGGCCTGGCCTGGCCTGGCCTGGCCTGGCTACAAGCCTGGCCTGGCCCTGACCTGGCCTGGCCTGCCTGGCCTGGCCTGGCCTGGCCTGGCCTGGCCTGGCCTGGCCTGAGCCTGAGCCCTGGCCTGGCCTGGCCTTCAGGCCTGGCCTGGCCTGGCCTGGCCTGGCCTGAGCCTGGCCTGGCCTGGCCTGGCCTGGCCTGGCCTGGCCTGGCCTGGCTGGCCTGGAGCCCTGGCCTGGCCTGAGCCTGGCCTGGCCTGACCTGGCCTGGCCTGGCCTGACCTGGCCTGGCCTGGCCTGGCCTGACCTGAAGCCTGGCCTGCCTGACCTGGCCCTGGCCTGGCCTGGCCTGAGACCTGGCCTGGGCCTGGCCTGGCCTCGGCCTGGCCTGGCCTGGCCTGGCCTGGCCTGTGGCCTGGCCTGGCCTGGCCTGAGCCCTGGCCTGGCCCTGAAGCCTGGCCTGGCTGGCCTGGCCTGGCCTGGCCTGAGCCTGACCTGGCCTGGCCTGGCCTGGCCCTGGCCCTGGCCTGGCCCTGGCCTGCCCTGGCTGGCCTTGGCCTGGCCTGGCCTGGCCTGACCTGGCCCTGGCCTGGGCTGGCCTGGCCTGGCCTGGCCTGGCCTGACCTGGCCTGGCCTGGCCTGGCCTGGCCTGGCCTGGCCTGAGCCTGGCCTGGCCTGGCCTGAGCCTGGCCTGGCCTGAGCCTGGCCCCTGGCCTGGCCTGGCCTGGCCTGAGCCTGAGCCTGGCCTGGACCTGGCCTGGCCTGGCCTGACCTGGCTGGCCTGGCCTGGGCCTGCCCTGGCCTGGCCCTGGCCTGACCTGAGCCCTGAGCCTGAGCCTGGCCCTGGCCTGAGCCTGACTGAGCCCTGCCCTGGCCTGGCCTGGCCTGAGCCTGACCTGGCCTGAGCCTGGCCTGACCTGGCCTGGCCTGAGCCTGGCCTGACCTGGCCTGAGCCTGAGGCCTGGCCTGGCCTGGCCTGCCTGGCCTGGCCTGACCTGGCCTGGCCTGGCCTGGCCTGAGGCCTGGCCTGGCCCCTGACCTGGCCTGGCCTGGCCTGGGCCTGGCCTGGCCTGAGCCTGGCCTGGCCTGGCCTGGGCCTGGGCCTGGCCTGGCCTGACCCAGCCTGGCCTGGCCTGGCCTGACCTGGGCCTGGCCTGAGCCTGGCCTGAGCCTGGCCTGGCCCTGGCCTGACCTGGCCTGGCCTGAGCCTGACCTGGCCTGGCCTGGCCCTGGCCTGGCCTGAAGGCCTGACCTGGCCTGGCCTGCCTGGCCTGGCCTGAGCCCTGAGCCTGACCTGGCCTGGCCTGGCCTGGCCTGACCTGGCCCTGGCCTGGCCTGAGGGCCTGGCCTGGCCCTGGCCTGACCTGGCCTGGCCTGGCCTGGCCTGGCCTGACCTGAGGCCTGGCCTGGCCTGAGCCCTGACCCTGGCCTGAGCCCTGGCCTGTGTTACAGGCCTGGCCTGGCCTGGCCTGGCCTGGCCTGGCCTGACCTGGCCTGGCCTCAGGCCTGAGCCTGGCCTGGCCTGACCCTGAGCCTGGCCTGGCCTGGCCTGACCTGGCCTGAGCCTGGCCTGACCTGGCCCTGGCCTGCCTGGCCTGGCCTGGCCTGACCCTGGCCTGGCCTGGCCCTGGCCTGGCCTGGCCCTGGCCTGACCCTGGCCTGGGCCTGGCTGGCCTGGCCTGACCTGGCCTGGCCTGGCCTGAGCCTGGCCTGGCCTGAACCTGGCCCTGGCCTGGCCTGGCCTGGCCTGAAGCAGGCCTGGCCTGACCTGGCCTGGCCTGGCCTGGCCTGGCCCTGTTGGCCTGGCCTGGCCTGAGCCAGCCTGGGCCTGAGCCCTGGCCTGGCCTGGCCTGGCCTGACCTGGCCTGGCCTGACCTGGCCTGACCTGGCCTGACCTGGCCTGGCCTGGCCTGACCTGGCCTGGCCTGGCCTGGCCTGGCCTGGCCCCTGGCCTGGCCCCTGGCCTGACCTGGCCTGGCCCCTGGCCCTGAGCCCCTGGCCTGACCTGGCCTGTTTCGGCCTGGCCTGAGCCCTGGCCTGGCCTGGCCTGGCCTGACCTGGCCTGACCTGGCCTGGCCTGGCCTGGCCTGGCCCTTGAGCCTGGCCTGGCCTGGCCTGAGCCTGGCCTGAGCCTGGCCTGGCCTGGGACCTGGCCTGACCTGACCTGGCCTGGCCCTGGCCTGACCTGAGCTGCTGGCCTGGCCTGGCCTGGGCCTGGCCTGGCCTGGCCTGGCCTGGCCTGGCCCTGGCCTGGCCTGACCTGACCTGGCCTGGCCTGACCTGGCCTGACCTGGCCTGACCCTGGCCTGGCCCTGGCCTGGCCTGAGCCTGACCTGGCCCTGACCTGGCCTGAGCCTGGCCTGGCCTGGCCTGAGCCTGGCCTGGCCTGGCCCTGGCCTGGCCTGGCCTGAGCCTGGCCTGACCTCAGCCTGGCCTGGCCTGAGCCTGGCCTGGCCTGACCTGAGCCCCTGGCCTGGCCTGGCCTGACCTGGCCTGGCCTGGCCTGGCCTGGCCTGGGCCTGAGCCTGGCCTGGACCTGAGCTGGCCTGGCCTGACCTGGTGGCCTGGCCTGGCCTGACCCTGCCTGGCCTGACCTGGCCTGGCCTGGCCTGACCTGGCCTGGCCTGGCCTGGCCCTGACCCTGGCCTGACCTGGCCTGACCTGAGCTGGCCTGAGGCCTGGCCTGGCCTGGCCTGGCCTGGCCTGACCTGAGCCTACAGCCTGGCCTGGCCTGGCCCTGGCCTGGCCTGGCCTGGCCTGGCCTGGCCCTGGCCTGGCCTGGCCCTGGCCTGGCCTGACCTGGCCTGGCCTGGCCTGGCCTGACCTGGCCTGGCCTGGCCTGGCCAGCCTGGCCTGGCCTGGCCTGAGCCTGGCCTGGCCTGTTCCTGACCTGGCCTGAAGCCTGGCCTGCCCTGGCCTGGCCTGGCCTGGCCTGGCCTGGCCTGCAGCCTGACCTGGCCTGGCCTGGCCTGAGCCTGGCCTGGCCCCTGGCCTGGCCTGACCTGGCCCCTGGCCTGGCCTGGCCTGGCCCTGGCCTGGCCCTGGCCTGGCCTGACCTGGCCTGGCCCTGGCCTGGCCTGACCTGGCCTGGCCCTGGCCTGAGCCTGGCCTGAAGCCTGGCCTGGCCTGGCCTGGCCTGACCTGGCCTGGCCTGACCTGGCCTGGCCTGTGGCCTGGCCCTGACCTGGCCTGGCCTGGCCTGACCTGGCCCTGAGCCTGGCCTGGCCCTGAGCCTGGCCTGAGCCCTGGCCCTGGCCTGGCCTGGCCTGGCCTGGTACTGGCCTGACCTGGCCTGGCCTGACCTGGCCTGGCCTGAAGCCTGGCCTGGCCTGAACCTGGCCTGACCTGAGCCTGGTTCCCTGGCCTGGCCTGGCCTGGCCTGAGCCTGGCCTGACCTGGCCTGAGCCTGGCCCTGGCCTGGCCTGAGCCTGGCCTGGCCTGAGCCTGAGCCTGGCCTGGCCCTGGCCTGGCCTGGCCTGGCCTGAAGCCTGAGCCTGAGCCTGGCCTGGCCTGGCCTGGCCTGGCCTGGCCTGGCCTGGCCTGGCCTGGCCTGGCCTGGCCTGGCCTGGCCTGGCCTGGCCTGGCCTGAGCCTGGCCTGGCCTGGCCTGGCCTGGCCTGGCCTGGCCTGGCCTGGCCTGGCCTGGCCTGAGCCTGGCCTGGCCTGGGCCTGGCCTGGCCTGGCCTGGCCTGTTAGCAGCCTGAGCCTGGGACTGGCCTGGCCTGGCCTGGCCTGAGGCCTGGCCTGGCCTGGCCCCTGACCTGGCCTGACCTGACCTGGCCTGGCCTGAGCCTGACCCTGTTCAGCCTGGCCTGACCTGGCCTGGCCTGAGCCTGGCCTGACCTGAGCCTGACCTGGCCTGGCCCTGAGCCTGGCCTGGCCTGGCCTGGCCTGGCCTGGCCTGGCCTGGCCCTGAGCCTGGCCTGGCCTGGCCTGGCCTGGCCCTGGCCTGACCTGGCCTGGCCTGACCTGGCCTGAGCCCTGTTACTAGCCTGGCCCCTGGCCTGGCCTGAGCCCTGAGCCTGGCCTGACCTGGCCTGGCCTGGCCTGGCCTGGCCTGGCCTGGCCTGGCCTGGCCTGGCCTGAGCTATTTTGAGCCTGGCCTGGCCTGGCCCTGGCCTGGCCTGGGCCCTGAGCCTGGCCTGAGGCTGGCCTGGCCCTGGCCTGCCTGGGCCTGGCTGGCCTGGCCCTGGCCTGGCCCTGGCCTGGCCCTGGCCTGGCCTGACCTGGCCTGGCCTGAGCCTGGCCTGGCCTGGCCTGGCCTGGAGCCTGGCCTGGCCTGTTACAAGCCTGAGCTGGCCTGGCCTGGCCTGACCCTGGCCTGGCCTGGCCTGGCCTGGCCTGCCAGCCTGCCTGGACCTGGCCTGCCTGGCCTGGCCTGGCCTGGCCTGGCCTGGCCTGGCCTGACCTGGCCTGGCCTGGCCTGGCCTGGCCTGGCCTGACCTGCCTGGCCTGAGCCCCTGGCCTGGCCTGGCCTGGCCTGTTGCCTGGCCCTGACCTGGCCTGACCTGGCCTGACTGGCCTGGCCTGGGCCTGGCCTGGCCTGGCCTGAGCTGGCCTGGCCTGGCCTGCCTGGCCTACAGCCTGTGGCCTGGCCTGGCCTGGCCTGGCCTGGCCTGGCCTGAGGCCTGGCCTGCCTGGCCTGGCCTGGCCCTGGCCTGGCCTGGCCTGGCCCTGGCCTGGCCTGGCCTGGCCTGGCCCTGAGGCCTGAGCCTGGCCTGGCCCTGGCCTGGCCCTGGCCTGACCTGGCCCTGGCCTGGCCTGGCCTGGCCTGACCTGGCCTGGCCCTGGCCTGACCTGGCCTGGCCTGACCTGGGCCTGGACCTGTTCGGCCTGGCCTGGCCTGGGCCTGACTGGTGGCCTGGCCTGCTGGCCTGGCCTGGCCTGGCCTGGCCTGGCCTGGCCTGGCCTGCTGTGGCCTGGCCTGGCCTGACCTGGCCTGGCCTGGCCTGGCCTGGCCTGGCCCTGGCCTGCCTGGCCTGGCCTGGCCTGACCTGAGCTGGCCTGGCCTGGCCTGGCCTGGCCTGGCCTGGCCTGACCTGGCCTGGCCTGGCCTGACCTGGCCTGGCCTGGCCTGACCTGGCCCTGAGGCCTGGCCTGGCCTGGCCCTGGCCTGCCTGGCCTGGCCCTGGCCTGACCTGAGCCTGCCTGGCCTGCCTGGCCCTGGCCTGGCCTGGCCCTGGCCCTGCCTGGCCTGGCCCTGTGAACCTGGCCCTGCTGGCCTGGCCTGGCCTGGCCTGAGCCTTGGCCTGGCCTGGCCTGGCCTGACCTGCCTGGCCTGAGCCCTGGCCTGGCCTGGCCTGAGCCTGACCTGAGCCTCCTGGCCTGGCCTGGCCTGGCCTGGCCTGGCCTGGCCTGACCTGACCCTGGCCCCTGAGCCTGGCCTGGCCTGGCCTGGCCTGGCCTGTTGTTGACCTGACTGTGGCCTGGCCTGAGCCTGGCCTGGGCCTGCCTGGCCTGGCCTGGTGACCTGGCCTGGCCTGGCCTGGCCCTGGCCTGTTACCTGTTCGGCCTGACCTGGCCCCTGGCCTGGCCTAGCCCTGGCCTGGCCTGGCCTGGCCTGGCCTGGCCTGGCCTGGCCTGGCCTGGCCTGGCCTGTTAGCCTGGGCCTGTTCTGGCCTGGCCTGGCCTGGACCTGGCCTGGCCTGGCCTGGCCTGCCTGGCCTGGCCTGACCTGGCCTGGCCTGTTCTGGCCTGGCCTGGCCTGGCCTGGCCTGGCCTGAAGCCTGGCCTGACCCTTTCAGCCCTGCCTGGCCTGGGCCTGGCCTGGCCTGACCTGGCCTGATTTTCTGGCCTGGCCTGGCCTGGCCTGCCTGGCCCCTGCCTGGCCTGAAGCCTGAGCCTGGCCTGAGCCCCTGACCTGAGGCCTGAGCCTGAGCCTGGCCTGGCCTGAAGCCTGGCCTGGCCTGGCCTGGCCCCTGACCTGTTACAGCCTGGCCTGGCCTGGCCTGGCCTGGCCTGGCCTGGCCCCTGGCCTGGCCCTGGCCTGGCCTGGCCTGGCCTGAGCCTGGCCTGGCCTGGCCCCTGGCCTGGCCTGGCCTGGCCTGGCCTGAGCCTGGCCTGAGCCTGGCCTGGCCTGGCCTGGCCTGGCCCTGGCCTGACCTGGCCTGGCCTGGCCTGGCCTGACCTGGCCTGAGCCTGGCCTGGCCCTGAGCCCTGGCCTGGCCCTGAGCCTGGCCTGGCCTGGCCTGGCCTGGCCTGAGCCCTGAGCCTGGCCTGGCCCTGGCCTGGCCTGACCTGGCCCTGGCCTGGCCTGGCCTGGCCTGGCCTGAGCCTGGCCTGGCCTGGCCTGGCCCTGCAGCCTGGCCTGACCTGGCCTGGCTGGCCTGAGCCTGGCCCTGACCTTCGGCCTGAGCCTGTTACTGGCCTGGCCTGACCTGGCCTGACCTGGCCTGGCCCTGGCCTGGCCTATTTTCATGGCCTGCAGCCCTGACCTGGCCTAAGCCTGGCCTGAGCTGGCTGACCTGACCTGGCCTGGCCTGGCCTGTTGGCCTGAACCTGGCCTGGCCTGACCTGGCCTGGCCCCTGGCCTGGCCCCTGGCCTGGCCTGTTCAAGCCTGGCCTGGCCTGGCCTGAGCCTGGAGGCCTGCGGCCTGGCCTGACTGTGGCTGGCCTGAGGCCTGGCCTGGCCAGGCCTGGCCCTGGCCCTGGCCTGGCCTGGCCTGGCCCTGGCCCTGGCCTGGCCTGGCCCCCTGGCCTGGCCTGACCTGGACCTGGCCTGGCCTGACCTGGCCTGGCCTGGGCCTGGCCTGACCTGGGCCTGGCCTGAGCTGAGCCTGGCCTGGCCTGGCCTGCCTGGCCTGGCCTGAGCCTGGCCTGGCCTGGCCTGAAGCCTGGCCTGGCCTGACCTGGCCTGGCCTGGCCTGGCCTGGCCTGGCCTGACCTGGCCCTGCCCAAGCCTGGGCCTGGCCTGGCCTGCTGCCCTGAGCCTGGCCTGGCCTGGCCTGAGCCTGGCCCTGGCCTGGCCTGGGCCTGAGCCTGGCCCTGGGCCTGCCTGGCCTGGCCTGGGCCAGGCCCTGAGCCCTGGCCTGGCCTGGGCCTGGCCCTGGCCTGAGCCTGTTCAGGCCTGACCTGGCCTGGCCTGTTCAGCCTGCCTGGCCTGACCCTGAGGCCTGGCCTGGCCTGGGCCTGGCCTGGCCTGGCCTGGCCTGGCCTGGCCTGGCCTGGCCTGGCCTGGCCCTGACCTGCCTGGCCTGAGGCCTGGCCCTGGCCTGGACCTGGGCCCTGGGCCTGGCCTGGCCTGGGCCTGGCCTGGCCTGGCCTGGGCCTGACCTGAGCCTGGCCTGGCCTGGCCCTGGCCTGGCCTGAGGCCTCTGGCCTGGCCTGGCCTGGCCTGGCCTGGGCCTGGCCCCACAGCCTGGCCTGGCCTGATGCCTGGACCTGGCCTGGCCTGACCTGGCCTGGCCTGGCCTGGCCCTGCAGCCTGGACCTGGCCTGGCCCTGGCCTGGCCCTGACCTGGCCTGGTGAGCCCTGGCCTGGCCTGACCTGGCCTGGCCCTGGCCTGGCCTGGCCCCTGGCCTGGCCTGGCCTGGCCCTGGCCTGGCCTGGCCTGGCCTGGGCCTGCTGACCTGGCCTGGCCTGAGCCTGGCCTGGCCTGCCTGGCCTGGGCCTGAAGCCTGGCCTGGCCTGGCCTGGCCTGACCTGCCTGAAGCCTCACTGGCCTGGCCTGGCCTGGCCTGAGCCCTGTTACAAGCCTGGCCTGCCCTGGCCTGGAGGCCTGGCCTGAGCCTGACCTGGCCTGGCCCTGAGCCTGGCCCCTGGCCTGGGCCTGTGACCTGGCCTGAGCCTGGCCTGGCCTGGCCTGGACCGGCCTGGCCTGGCCTGGCCTGGCCTGGCCTGACCTGGCCTGGCCCTGGCCTGGAGCCTGAAGCCTGACCTGGCCTGGGCCTGGCCTGGCCTGGCCTGGCCTGGCCTGGCCCTGCAAGCCTGGGCTGGCCTGGAGCCTGGGCCCTGGGCCTGAGCCTGTGGCCTGGCCTGGCCTGGCCTGGCCTGCCTGAGCCCTGGCCTGGGCCTGGGCCTGGCCTGGCCTGGCCTGGGCCTGGCCTGGCCTGGCCTGCTGGCCTGGCCTGGCCTGGCCTGGCCTGGCCTGACCTGGCCTGAGCCCTGAGGCCTGGCCTGGCCCTGTGGCCCTGGCCTGGCCTGGCCTGGCCTGGCCTGAGCCTGGCCTGGCCTGGGCCTGGCCCTGGCCTGGCCTGGCCTGGCCCTGGCCTGCCCTGGCCTGGCCTGGCCTGGCCTGGCCTGTGACCTGAAAGCCTGGCCTGCAGGCCTGGCCTGGCCTGGCCTGAGCCCTGGCCTGGCCTGGCCTGGCCTGGCTGGCCTGGCCTGTTGCACTGGCCCTGGCCTGGCCTGGCCTGGCCTGGCCTGGCCTGTAGCCCTGGCCTGGCCTGAGCCCTGGCCCTGGCCTGGCCTGTGAGGCCTGGCCTGGCCTGACCTGACTGCCTCAGCCCTGGCCTGGGCCTGGCCTGGCCCCTGGCCTGGCCTGAGCCTGGCCTGCAGCCTGGGCCTGGCCTGACCTGGCCCTGGCCTGGCCTGGCGGTGCTGGCCTGGCCACGGCCTGGCCTGCCCCAAGCCTGGCCTGGCCTGGCCTGAGCCTACAGTAGCCCTGGCCCTGGCCTGGCCTGGCCTGGAAGGCCTGGACTGTGGCCTGGCCTGGCCTGGCCTGGCCCTACGGTGACCTGGCCTGGGCCTGATGCCCTGGCCCTGACAGCCTGGCCTGGCCTGCCCACTGGCCTGGCCTGCCTGGCCTGACCTGGCTGAGCCTGGCCTGGGCCCTGGCCTGAGGCCTGGCCTGAGCCTGAGGCAGCCTGGGCTGGCCTGGCCTGCTAGCCTGGCCTGGCCTGGCCTGACTGGCCTGGCCCAGCCTGGCCTGGCCTGGCCCAGCCTGACCTCAGCCTGGCCTGGCCTGGCCTGGCTGAGCCCTGACCTGGCCTGGCCTGGTGACCTGGCCTGGCCTGACCTGGGCCTGGCCTGACCTGGCCTGGCCTGCCCTGTAGCCTGGCCTGAGCTGACTGGCCTGGCCTGGCCTGACCTGGCCTGCCTGGCCTGTAAGCCTGGCCTGGCCTGGCCTGGCCTGGCCTGGCCCTGGCCTGAGCCCTGGCCTGGCCTAGGCCTGGCCTGGCCCCTGGCCTGCCTGGCCTGGCCCTGACCCTGGGCCCTGGCCTGGCCTGGCCACAGCCTGCCTGGCCTCAGGCCAACCTAAAGCCTGGAATGCCCAGCTGACCCTAACCTTGACCTGAGCTGTGACCTAACCAAACCTGGCCAGGCCTGGGCCTATTCAACCTGGCCTGGCTAAACCTAGCAACCTAAGCCTAACCTAAACCTAACCTAGGGGTTCCAAACCTAACCTAAACCTAACCTATCTAACCTAAACCTAACCTAAACCTAACCTAAACCTAACCTATCCTAACCTAAACCTAAACCTATCCTAACCTAAACCTAAACCTAACGTTGGTAAAAGATAAACCCAAGAGTTGGCGGTCAGGGGTGATCACTAGTTGCCTTCCCTCTAGTCTTACACTGCTAAATTAGGGATGGCTAGCACAGATAGCTCTCGAGTAGCTTTGTGCGAAATTCAAAAACAAACAAACAAACAACCATAATAGTAAGATTGATCGTAACCTTATAACGCCTCCACGACTGAAAGGGCGAGCATGTTTGGTTCGACGGAGATTCGAACCCGCGAACCTCAGCCAGGCCCCTAAGTAAGAGTAGGACTTAAGATAATTTGAATTAGGTTGGTTAAGAATCTCAGTGGTAGGGATCCTATATTAACAACAATTTGAGTAAATGAATAGCATATATTGCCTATAATATTTACAGGGCCATTTTTCTGTAGTTTTACGATTTGAATTTTGTTAGTTTAGTATTTGTAAGTAAACCATGAATTATGATGTTTTTGCTTCATGCCTGAGGTCTAACAAATACCTTAATATTTAGTATTAACTATTTGTACTGACAGTACAATAATGTTTGATACTCAGAAATTTTTACAATGTTAATAAAGTGTTTATTTTCTTACTAATTTATAATATTGTTTGTGAGGTTTATACAATTTTAAAGGCATTATCTGTTGATGTTAATCATTTTAATATTTTTGTATCATTCTGCATGAAACTTAATTATTGTATTAGTTTTTGTAGTATTAGTTGGAAGAGTTTCAGAAGTGAATAAAAATTTAATTATGTAGGAAGAAGAGTATGGTATAAAGTATATATCATTTGATTAGAATAACCATTATAATTTAAGTTTATCAGTGTCTTATTTTGGGACCTTTGATATTTATGTTTCAAAAGCTTGTTTATATACTTCCAGGGGAACTGTATGGGTTTAAATGGGGAAACCTTGACACTTGCAAGTTATAACTTTTTCTTTCATTAATGATGCATTAGTAAAGGCAGAAATGGAATATCAGTAATCATAGAAACGATGTGTGTGTTAGTTTGTTATAACCCTAAAACAAATTAAATAAAAAAATGCTGCATTGACTGAAAATATCCCAGGGTACAAGCTACAGTGTAATATCATAATATGTACCCTAGGTTTTGAAGGTGACTGAAGAAATAGTACCCACATTGCAGTGGGGATACACTGTATATTAATCTTTACCTCCATTCACCAGACTCCTATAAGAAATAGAGTATCAATAGATATAGAATTGTGAGTGCTCAAGCCCACAACTTCCTACATGTGAAAACAATGTGGAACATGTTTTACACATAAAAACTACACACATGATTTATAAAATACAATGCAACAACTGCCATGACTTCTATATTGGGGAAACAAACAGAAAATGGAAACTATATTCAAATAACAAAAAAAAACACCTTTGCACGTTTTGAACACTACAAATGTAATATACACATTATCATAGGAAACATCCCGATGCAAAATAGGGAAACAAATGCAAAATCAAAGAAACCCTATTTATACAACAACTGAAATTAAAATTAAACTAATATAAGGGAACACTATACTAATTAATAACCTTACATCCAACTGCAACACCAACTCACAATCCTGTACTTGTTTATACTCTCGTCTCTAAGACGTGCCCAGCATTGTTCAGTTGCAAACTTTCTCTATTTACCTGAAGGTTTCCTAGGAAGGTCAAAATATTGTTCTCCACTTATCATTAAAAGTGTCAATACCCATTCTAACTCTTCTAAAATACATTTTGTTTCAAGTAGGTTTCTTGTCATCAAGAAAGCCTTATCTTCAATAATAGTCAGAATTTAATGGTTCATTTAAGTGACTGTTCATTAATATTTTACATTGCACTAAAAATATCCCAGTGTGGGATCACAATATATACCCTAGGTTTTGGAGGTGACTGAAGAAATAGGACCCACATTGCAATGGGGATACACCATCTATCAGTCTTAATCTCCATTTGCCAGTCTCACATAAGAAATAAAGAGTAGGAATAGATATAGAATTAGAAATTAGGAAGAGAGGTGTGGGTGCTCAAGTCCATAACTTCCCACATGGTTTTGAGTTTAGGTTTGCTGTTTTAATGGAGTCCTTCCTTCTGATTTTACACATTTCACAATTTAACTTCATTAAAATGCATATTTATTTTCACTAATACATATTAATGATTGTGATAAAAATACTGACAGAAACAGGTTGTACATTCATGTTGCATAACTAAAGTTTAGTGTAAAATTTTATAAAATCCAAAAAAATGAAAATCAAACAAATTCAAATGTTTGGAAAGACTTGAGACCTACAACAGCAATTACTGTGATGATAAGATGATGCTTTTGAGAAAGTCTTTAATTTAAAAGGTTTAATGAGTGAACATGAGTCAACAGGAGAGGAGTTTTATGGAGGATTAGACACTTGTTCTGCAAATATTAAGGCTAATTTGTGACACATTTACTATTTTTCTTATAAGAGCAAATAAAATTAATTAGCTTATTAAAATACACTCTGATTTTAAAAATTTAAGAATGGGATTCTCATGGCGAAACATACTATCTCGGGACATTCATCATAAGTATGGTCTTTTACTGTCTTTTCATCTTTACTTTCAGACATGGGATGATAGCAGAATTTTAGGAGCAAGTCAACTTGTCAACTAAAATTAATCAGAATTGGTCTCTGTTGGTACTAAGTTTTGTAGTCAGTGAACAAATTCTCAATATCTTGTGCATATGTGAACAACTATTTCTGTCCTTATCATGAAGCTAGAAACAATTAAGGAATGTTACGGAGAAAAAAAGTATTTAAATGTGATTGTTTGTAAATTTTGAAACATTCTGTTGTGTATTTGATTTGGGGAAAAGAAGTGAGTTTCTTCTGAAGTTGAATTTTATGTTTAAGAATTAAATGGATTTCTTAAACTTTGAGTAGGTATGGAAAACCTACGTTACATCATACGTATCAAAAGTATTGTATTATTAGGGTATTTGTCTCAGTTTATGATGACAGTATTGTTTGTTTATTAAATATAACCTTTTCCAGTGGCTACAAATAATTTGTAGTCTACGTCGAAATGACTTGAAGATTCTCTCTTCACACTATTGTAGCATGTATTTTAGTGCTACTTGCATGCTAAACAACTGAGAGAACTGTTCAGAACTGCAAAATGTAATTGGTTACCTTCAGGCAGCCCCTGCTAGTACAGCGGTATGTCTCCGGATTTACAACGCTAAAATCAGGGTTCGATTCCCTTTGTGGCTTTGCTACAAGAAACACACACAAACCTTCAGGCAGTGTTTACATTGACTAGGATTATGCAGTCTAATCAAAACTATGACTAAATCAATTGTCACTATAATAATAAACTAATTGCAAATAGAGATAACAACTTTCTCTATTTTGGTAATTATATTTATCCAAGTAATAAAATGTTACTTTGTTTTCTGCTGAGCACAAAGCTGCATACCTGACAAATTAAATCATGAACATCAGATAATATAAAACTTTTAATTATAAATATGCTTTAATGTCTAGGCTATTAACATGCATGGATAATAAATTTCAGTTCAATTTTGAATATAACTTATAAGGTGCACTTCAACTGAACTTAGACTGTATGATTAACCCATCCCCATGATTCAATCCTTCCATTCATGAAGTAATCCTAGTAGCTCTTTGAATACTTTTGAATAAATACTATCCTTTCTTACACAATAAAAACAGGATTGTAAAAATTAAAAAAATATATAGTTTCTTTATTTTTGTGTTAAAAAATAATGCCACCAGCAAACTTGACATTCTGCTAATAGAATAAAAACTGTATACGAGCCAAAATACATGGACCAAATAATATTCAGTTCACAGTTATAAATATCAATCAGCCAAGTACGGGGAGGAGGAAGAGGTCATAGAGAACCTGACCCTCTAGGGTATGTACTCAAACACCGACGACATTCATTGTAGTCACTGAAATTTGCAGTTAGTGTTAATCCTTTGATCCTTGTTAATTATTGTTTTTATAAATCACCACAATAATATATTATTAATCTGCGCTTACTAGAATATCTTCATTATGCGGACATATTTGATACTTAAACTTCGAAGAAAAGATAGATTATGACTCAGAATCCGATTCAAATTGAATGAAATTGGATGTCTTATTCGATTTCGAGCCAAATTTAGCTATCTGGAAACTGAAGTGACACAACAGCTTGCTATGTATATGTAGCCCTCTTGTAACCAGGCTTAGCTTTAATTATAATTTTAAGCTGTAAATGTACATATTGTAACTCATTAGTAATAAAGCGCAAGGGAAGTTGTAACAATGTGATAAAAATGTAGTAATAATTAAGAGTTTGTTTGTTTTGAATTTCGCGCTAAGCTATTCGAGTGCTATGCGCTCGTCGCCCCTAATTTAGCAGTGTAAGACTAGTGGGAAGGCAGCTAGTCATCACCACCCACCGCCAACTCTTGGGCTGCTCTTTTACCAACGAATAGTGGGATTGACCGTCACTTATACGCCCCCACGGCTGGGAGAGCGAGCATGTTTAGCGCGACGCGGGAGCGAACCCGCGACCCTCGGATTACGAGTCGCACGCCTTACGCGCTTGGCCATGCCAGGCCCACTGCATAGTCTATTACAGGTCTAATATATGTTTTATAGATTTTTAGAATGTTATCTGTAGATGCTCCACTGTTTTTACCAGTTAGACTCCTAGCATAGTTAGTTCTTCGCCAGACTATTTTTAATTTCGTTCACATGATTGATCCAAGTTAGTTTTGAATCATAGGTCAGACCTAAAAATTTTGCCGATGGGGCAGTCTGGAGTAGAGTGCCATTCATATATAGTTCTGGCTGTTGTTTTTTGTGTTTTGTGGATTTCATAAAGACTACGAGTTGTGTTTTTGCTGTGTTTATTTTTATTCTATATTTTTGACAGTATTCACTTATTCTATTTAGTTGCGGTTGTATGTTCGTGGCTGCTATCGTGGGTGTTGCGGCACTTTTCCAGACTGCCACATCATCTGCGAACTGTGAAGAGAATCCATGATTTGGATCCTTCAGTGGCATATTGTTTACATACATGATGAAGAGTATAGGGCTAACCACCCCTCCCTGAGGGACACCAGCTTGTGGAGTAAAGTATTCAGAAAAAGTTCCTTCAACATTTTCTGTTTTCCAAAAAGTTAGATAACCAGCGAATAATTCCTCGCGGTAGTTCCATTTCATTCATTCGGAACCTTAGACCATCGTGCCAAACAGTGTCGAATGCTTTCTCGATATCAAGGAAGCAAGCGACTGTACATTCTTTTTTGTTGAAGCTATCTATTATGGTTTCGGTTAATCTGATTAGGTGGTCTGTCGTTTGTCTAAATTTCCTGAATCCATTTTGTTCTTTTGGCAATTTTGATGTTATCTCCAAGAATGTGGAGAGTCTATTACTGATTATTCTTTCAAGAATTTTGCCTACACAACTGGTCAGGCTGATTGGTCGCTAGCTGTTAGGTTTATTCGCAGGTTTTCCTTCCTTATGGAACATTAATATATTTGCAAGCTTCCAAGAAACTGGGATGTATCCTGAGGATAGTGATAGGTTAAAAAGTGAATTTAGGTGGTCAAACAATTTCGGAGTGCCCTTTTTTAGGAGGATAGCTTGTATTTCGTCTTCACCTGGTGCTTTGTTTTTTGTGTTTTTTATTGCTTCTAGTAATTCTTGAAGGGATATTTCATTTGTTAGTAATGTGCTTGCATAATCTGTATCGGATCTTGTATTTGTATCAGTTATGTTTACTGGAAAAATTGGTTCAAATTGATGTTTATTGTTTACTATGTGATTAGTGACTTTAGTGTACAAATATGTATTCATATCCTGATCAGTGCGAGTTTTAAATGTATTTTGGAGTTGATCTTTGAAAGCTTCGGCTATTTCTTTACTTGTGTGTGCTGTAGTATTATTATGTTCAAGTGGAGGATATTTCTTTGTGTTTGTGTTTTCATTTGCGAGTCTTTTAAGATGTGACCAGAATTTTTTCTGGTCAGTTTTATCATTTTGTTTATTGCAGTAATTGTCCCACTTATTTTGTTTTTGTTGTTTTATTTGTGTTCTGATGTGATTTCTAATGTTGTTTATTTGTGTTTTGGTTTCTCTGTTTCTTGTAATCATGTACTGTCTTCTTAATTGTCTTCGTTTTTTAATTAGATTGATTATTTCTGTGATGGGTTTCCATGTGTTGTTTGTTGTTTTATGGAGTTGTTTTGGTATTGTTAACTTGGCTGCTTTCTAAAGGCATTCCGTAATTGTTTGACAGTAGTTATCCATTTCGACATGCGTTTTAACTTCTTTTATAACTTTATTAGGCAACAGGTTATCTAATTCCTGTTTATAATATTGCCAATCTGCTTTTCTGTAATTAAATTTTTCTTTCCTATATGTTATATTTTTATGGGGGGCGAGATCGAAGACAATATATTGGGAGGTGGTCACTGTCAACATCCTTTCCCACTTGAAATTTTATTAATTTCTGGCTTAGGTTACATGTACACATACACAGGTCTAGTATGTCACTGGTGTTAGTGGCATACGCTGTATGTGTAGGGGTGGTATCATTTAATAAAGCTACATTATTATCATCTATGAATTTTATTAGATTTCTACCATTGGAATTTGAGCTACGGCATCCAAAGGTAACATTTTTGCTATTTAAGTCCCCCATAACTTTGGAGTTTTGGTTGTGGGAAAAGATGTTGCTAAGTAATGTTATATCTATTTGTTTGTTAGGTGAGCAGTAAATTCCTGCTACGGTTACTTTAGTTTTATTTCTTTGCAGAATGTCTACAGTAACATGTTCATTGCTACTGCTAAATTTAATTTCTATTACTGAAAGCTCCACTTTGTAGAGCAGCATAATGCCTCTGTTTTCATCATTCTTATTTGTTCTGTCTTTTCTTATGGTTGAATAATTTGGTATTTTAAATCTATTGTTATTGTAAATTAGAGTTTCGCTTACTATTATAATATGGGGGTTAATTTCTTGTATTAGGTCTTCAATCTCATGTTTCTTGAAAGCTATTGCACCTTGGATGTTGATATACACTACTGTGAACATTGTGCTGTGAGCATACATCCAGTAAGTGTTGATATTATGTAGGGTATGTGTGGTGTGATGTGTTTTATGGAGATATTGATCAGTAATTCAAAACAGTTAGTTGTCTGGTTTGGTTTGGTGTATTCTGTTACGAATTCTGTAATTATGTTTTTGATTACTGTTGTGAGCAGGCTTGTTTTGTCTGATGTGTTAATATTCGTTTCTTGTATGGTGGTATTGCTTTCTTTGGTTTTTTTGTTGAAGTGTTCTTGTCCTGGGTATTAATGTTCTGTTCTTGCTGTTTGTGGGGTTGTTTTCCTTTTAGCATTTTTGCGTACGTGGTTTTTGTTGTTTTATTGAATTCTGTTGATATGTCTGTTTGAGGTAAGCTGTTTGTATTAGGTTGATTCTGTTCTGTTGCCTGCTTAGCAACACCGAGGTGCTGAGACATGCCCATATCTTTGGCAATTGTAGCATTGTGTTACAACAATTGCCGGAGATTTTAGTTGCTCTACTTGGTATTTTGATACCAAAGCATTATTCCATTATTTATTAATTTTTTGTACGTTGTAACTGTCGTCAATATCGATGCATCTGAGATTTGTGGGTGCCTGTGTTTTCTTACAGATTATACGTTCTATTTTTTTTTGTGTGGAATGCCTTGTTCATCTAAAGCTTGTGTGACTGATTCTAAGTTAATGGTCTGGTGAACCCCTCTTACCACAATGGCTTTAGGCTGCGGCTTACTTCCTGGAAGGTGGATTTTAATATTTCCGGGTTTAAAGGCATCTGCTGGCCACTCCTTCACTAATCTGTTAAGGTCAGCTGCGTCATGCCCTTGAACAAGGACACCGCCTCTGGGCAGACGCTTAATATTAACTATAGTTACGTTCGGCTTGCAGCGTTTAACCTCTGTCGCAAGCAGGGGTTGATTGTACTGGCCTGGAATACCTTCTATTATGATTGCGAATTGTGGTGGTTTTGTTTTTTGTGTCACATTGTTACTTGTTTTCTGTTGTTTCTGTAATGTTTTTTTTCTTTTGGATGTGACAGTGATAAAACTTTCTTGGTCTTCTGTGTCTGGTTCGCTGTCTGTGGTATTTTTCCGAATATTATTATGACTGTTTTCAGTAGTATTACCAACATCCACGGTGTTTGTTTCAATTTCTGTTTCTTTAGTTTTGTTGGATATTTTATTATTAGCTTTATTTGCAGTGGAAGCTACCTCTACCGCGGTATTAGTAGCAACAACTGCTTCTTCTTCGTTTTCGGAATTTTCCGTTGAATTTGTTAATTTAATAATTTTTCTTTTTACTTTTCGTCTTTTTCTGACTGTATTTTCATTAGTTTTTTTTCAGATGTACTTAATTCCTTTTTTGCTATACTACATAATGCTAACAATGGGGAATTAGTTAAATTATTGACAAGACTTGACTTACTTGATTTCTGCATTTCATGCTCGGTATTACTATGTTTTTCGTCTGCCATGGCTAGTCTTTGTTCTGATTCCGGTCTCCTGGCGAGATCTGCGCCGCGGTTTCCCGCTCTGCTGTCGTTGATTTTTCAGATGGTCTCCGCTTGCAGTATTGGTCTGTGTGGCCAATCGCACTTGTAACAAGAACTGTGCTGGTTAGGGAAGCCTATCTGTTCAAAGTTTTCCTTTTTTCACGTGGAAAGAATACGTCTTACTTGTCTCACTCTCGCCAACAAACACCTCTCAGTGACTACACTTACAAATTATATCCTAATTCAAGCTTGCCGCCTGATCTTCACAACTTTCACCTTTGAATCCGTTTGACCAATGACAGTCAAGTAGCTTTTCTGACGACTCCACATTGACTACATTTTAAAGAAGCATCAAAAACAAATTAATAAATGTGTTTCTTTTGAATAAACCTATTTGTAAAAACTATGTGATTTGAAAACAATTAATAATTATAGAATTGTTTTTCATTTTCAAACTGTGATACATGCACGTACACACACAAAATTTATAGTTTCGTTTATTTTACAAGTTTTCACGCAAAGCTGTTGTTATTTTGAATTAAGCACAAAGCTACACAATGGGCTATCTGTGCTCTGCCCACCACGGGTATCGAAACCCGGTTTTTAGCGTGGTAAGTACGCAGACATACCGCTGAGCAACTGGGAGGCAAATTCTACATTTTCCCTATGAGCCTCCAACTCACAACCCCGGCATATCCCACACGTACTGTCTTACAAGTACCGTGCGCTAACCAATTGCGCCACTGGGTATCTACATACGCAAAGCTAATCAAATAAGTTTCTACGCATAGCCGCCCATAATTTTGAAATGATAGACTAGAGTTTATTTATTTGATTTCTGAATTTCGTATATTACTACACGAGGACTAGTTGCGCTAGCCTTCCCTAAGTGTAAGATTAAAAAGAAGCCAGCTTGTCATCACCATCCATCGCCGATTCTTGGACTACTCAGAATACGACTGGAATTCTAGCCCGCGACTTGCACAGCAGGAGAAGATCGCACTAATCACCTATTAATGTCGGGCCAATAGATTAAAGCAAAGGCAGTTAATCAATAGTATACCGATACCAACTTTTTAAATTAGTGTTGTTTGAAAAATTAATGTGTTTTGATTGAAATTAGATACGAAACTGTATGGGAATCGGAAATTGTATGGCTCCTTCTCATGACCTTTCTCACGTCTTACTGAATCACTATGTCAAGTTTGGTGGTCTTTTAACAAAAAATGTGGACATGTTTAATGAACAGATGCACACATATAGTGACGTTTATTTAAATAGAAGATGAAGGTTCCAATTCACCCCTTCATGACTTTCCTCAAGTCATCGTACATCACTGTGTGAAGTTTTGTGTTTATTGATCAAGAAATGGAGAAACGCGGAAGTAAAAGTTATTCAATGATAGTTATTCAGTGATGATGAGAAACCCACTTATTGAGAAATTTATATGCAAAAAACGGCTCGTTTGGGCTGAGAAAACACTTTACATAGTTACCTTCTTCGGTCGAAACGTTGTTCGCTCTTCTATGTAAAGTGTTTTCTCAGCCCAAACGAGCCGTTTTTTGCATATAAATGATAGTTATTGTTTCACTCGACAACAGTACAGTGGTACCTTGGTTCTCGAACAACTCCCTTCTCGAACAATTCGGTTTTCAAACATATTGTTTGAGAAAAAAAATGTCTCGGTTGTCGAACATAAGCTCGGTTCCCGAACCAAGCTGTCGCGGCCCGAACCCCCGAAATAATCCGACTGATGACCCAAACGACCCTTCGACCATTTTCGGCCCACGCCAAGCTACCCAAAACATTTTACCCTCACCTGTCGCTCGGTCCACACCCCCGCTAAAATCTGCCGTGAACGTTCTCGTTTTTCTTTTTTTTGTTGTTGTTTTTCTAAATATTCTGATTAAATAAGCCACTATGGGGTTAAAGAAGGATAGTGAAAGCGGCAAAACAAAAAGAAACGTTGTTAGAGCCACAATAGAGGTGAAAAAAGATCTCATAGCAAAGTATAAGAGTGATGTTCGCGTGTCTGACCTTGCTACACAGTTTGGTATGGCGAAATCTACAGTCTGCACCATACTGAAAAATAAAGAGGTTATAAAAGGAGCTGATGTTGCAAAAGGAGTGACAGTGCTTACGAAACAAAGATTAAAAACAATAGAAGAGGTAGAAAAACTGTTGTTGATTTTGGATAGCTGCTGATAGCATTTCTGAGACCATTATTTGTGAGAAAGCAAAGCAGTTGCATGCTGACCTCCTGAAAAACACCTCTGGAGCGAATGCTGATACAAGTGATGCCTTTAAGGCTACTAGGGGTGGTTTGAAAAATTTAGGAAGAGCTATGGCATACATAGTGTGGTGAGACATGGGGAGGGTGTCAGTTCTAACAAAAACGCTGCTGATAAATTTGTTTGGGAATTTAAGAACTATGTAGAAGCTGAGGGTTTTATTCCCCAACTAGTGTTCAACTGTGATGAGACAGGCCTCTTTTGGAAGAAAATGCCAAAGAGGACCCACATCACCAAGGAGGAGAAGTCACTACTAGGACACAAGCCAATAAAGGACAGGCTAACTCTATTGTTATGTAGGAATGCAAGTGGGAACTTAAAACCTAAGTCTTTGCTTGTGTACCATTCTGAGAACCCAAGGGTTTTAAAGAAAAATAATGTCCTGAAAAGTAAACTAAATGTCATGTGGAGGGCTAATAGTAAAGCATGCATAACCAGGCAATTTTTTATGGAGTGGGTTCATGAAGTGTTTGCCCCAAGTGTAAAGAATTACCTCACGGAAAAACAGTTGCCACTCAAGGCCCTTCTTGTGATGGACAATGCACCTGCTCATCCACCAGGCTTGGAGGACGGGTTGGTGGAGGAGTACAGTTTCATTACGGTGAAGCTCTTGCCCCTTCACACGACTCTTCTCATTCAGCCCATGGACCAGCAGGTCATATCGAACTTTAAGAAACTCTACAACAAAGCACTGTTTCAAAGGTGCTTTGAAGTGATCTCTGACACAAAGTTAACCATCAAAGGGTTCTGGAAAAATCACTTTAATATCCTCCATTGTTTGAGGATCATAGACAAAGCCTGCAGGGAAGTGTCTTTGAGGACCATGAACTCAGCCTGGAAGAAATTGTGGCCAGACTCAGCAGCAGATAGAGACTTTGAAGGCTTGAATGTGAGTGTGATGATGTGGAGAAGTTGGTGGAAGACCACAACACTGAGCTCACCATGGAAGAACTCCAAGACCTTCAGAAGGAGCAGTAACAGAAAGCAACTAAGGAAGTGTCTTCAGATGAGGAGGAGGGAAGGGAGGACGTTCCTAGTTCACTAATCAAGGAAATGCGTGGAAAGTGGGAGAGTTACAAAGTTTTGTGGGAAAACTTTCACTCTAACAAAGCTGTAGCAAACCGCAGAATAAACCTTTCCAATGACAATGCCATGTCTTACTTCAGAAACATTTTAAAATGCAGGCAAAAACAAACCTCATTAGACAAGTTTTTAGTGATAAATAGGTTCAGTGAGTCTCAAGCAGGTTGTAGCGGTGCAAAGAGACAGAAAAGAGAAAGAACCCCAGAAGGAGAGTTACCTGACGTTTTTATGGAAGGTGACTCCCCTTCAAAACAATAATAACCCTCCTACTCTCCACGTTCCTCACCATCTTTCACTTACGCCATCAGCTCTCCTCAGCACAGGTAAAGTGCAGTTAAATTTTCATTTATTGTTTTTTATTATGTTTATAGTTTTTGTGGTTGACTTTATGTATGCAAATATTATTATACAGGTATAAATAAGCAATATTTTTACATAAAATGCTTCATAATGCGTAATGTTTGGAGACCTGTAACGGATTAATTTAATTTACAGTATTTCTTATGGAAAAAATTGATTCGGTTTTCGAACAGCCTTCTGGAACAAATTAATTTCGAAAACTGAGGTACCAGAGTGTCTGTGAAAATGTTGTGAAGGAAGTTGGCGTCATCAAATTGTAAGAAGCGAAAGTATGAAGATGAAAACATAAATTTTAAGCCAGAGTGCAAGGAAAATTTTGCATTCACTGTTAAAGGAGGTAAATCTTTGTATATTTCCTGCAATGTGTTACTCAGTTATTTGTACAAAGCCAGTAACTTGAAACGCCACGATGAAACAAATCATAAACACTTTTCATCTGATTATCCACCTAAATCAGAATTACGAAAAAAGAAGTTAACTGTGTTAAAATCATCATTTAATAGCCAGCACACACCGTTTACAATGCTCAATAAGGAAGTTGATACAACGACTGAAACTAGTTTTGTTATATCATGGAATATTGCTCGTACTAAACGTCAATATTCTGGTGGTGAATTTGTTAACAAGAATATAGCTGAACTTGCTGCAGTGCCACATCCAAATAACACAAAACTTCAGTGATTAATAGCACAACTAGTAGCTTCACGCCACACTACAGAGAGACGTATCTCCCAGATCAGTACTGAAGTTGCACACAATATGCAAAATGATTTAAAGCATTATCTTGCATTAAGCTTAGCCCTTGACGAATCTACAGACATACAAGAAAACCCACAACTGGTGGTATTTATTCATTATTTTTCCTCTGATGTAACTGTGAAAAGAGATGTTGGACTTACTGGCACTAAAAAACAACTCGTAGTGTTGACATTAAATATGCGTTTGCAGAGCCTTAAGAAATGCTGATATTCCACTGGGTAAACTCGTCAGTGTTGCAACAGATGGAGCACCTGCAATGGTGGAGAAAAATGAAGGATTAATTACACTTATGAAAAGTTATCCCAGCTTTCCAGAGTTTCTCCCTGTTCATTTCATTATTCATCGTGAACACCTGGCAGCCAGATACTTCAAGTTATGAAACTTGTTCGTGAAATTGTCAATTCCATATGCTTAAATGGGAAGATCCACCGACAGTTCAAAAATGTTATTAAAGAACTGGAACTTGAAGATAAACCCAGTGATGTCTCTTTCTTTTGCATTGTGAAGTAATTGTCAACCAGCAATGTCTTAAATAGGTTTGTGGATCTGATGGAACCTATTTTTACTTTTCTTGAAGAAAATAAAAGATTCCATTCTCAACTGGAAAGTTATGAATGGATGCAAGATCTAATGTTCCTTACTAATATAATGAATCATCCGCAAACTCTCAACTTGGCACTACAAGGGAAGGATAATATTGTTTCTAATCTTCTAATTTTCAATTTTCTGAATAAAATAAGAATTTTTTTTTTCTAAAGAGACATATTGTGAAGAAACTTCAATTACTTTCCCAATCTGAAAAGGAGAGTAAATACATTCTTTAATATTGAAATAAAAAAGCCACAAATTGGAAGAATACAAAGATAAATTATAAGGACTGCTTGATAATATTCTTCAGAGGTTTGAGAACTTGCAGAAGCTGAAGCCCTGCTTCTCCTTTCTTGTACCTCCATTCATAGTTGATGTGATCAATGATGGTTATCCAATTCTCGAACTCGTTACAGAATCATCTGCTGTGGAAAATGGAACTAATAGAACTACTGGAGGACCTGGGTCTAAATATGATCCATAAATCCCATTCTACAATTGAGTTCTGGAAGCAAATTCCAGAAATAAAATATCCTGATCTGAAGGAAGTCCGTGTGCGACGCATCTCAATTTTCAGCACAACATCCTGCTGTGAATTACTGTACTCTGTAATGAAGTTTGTGAAGTTAAAGCATCGTGCAATACTTATAAATTAACACCTGCCAGAGCTTACAGCTTTGACAATATATCAACCAGAATTTCAACGACTCTCAAGACCTCTACTAGCAATGAATAGCCTGATAATTGTGTGAATGTCTGTGTCAGTAAAATATTACGACAAGACTAAAATTTTGTAAGGTGGTATCTGATAAAAATATCTCTTATCGCAAATTTGGATATTTTTCTTAGATGTTTTCGTATTAAGTACTTATACAAAGTAACAGTTTGACAACTATACACATTAATAAATATCACTACATACATGTATTTCTTAATATATATAATAGTTTATAAAACACAATGTGGGGGGCGTTATAATGTGACGGTCAATCCCACTATTCGTTGGTAAAAGAGAAGCCCAAGAGTTGGCGGTGGGTGGTGATGACTAGCTGCCTTCCCTCTAGTCTTACACTGCTAAATTGGGGACGGCTAGCACAGATAGCCCTCGAGTAGCTTTGTGCGAAAAAAACAAACAAAAAGAAACAAACGAATCATATTATGGAAAAAGACTTAATGTTAGTTTGTGTCATCTGTCTCTCTTTAACATGTCTAAGGAAGTGTATACATGTCAGTCTCATGTTAATTGTTTATTAATGTGAATGCTTTCACTCACCATATCAAGTTGTGTTTATTAATAAATATAATCAAACATCAAGCACGCCCTATATATTCCTGTTCTCAGTTACACAACCCCTTCGAACATATGGTCAGCTCTTGGTCAGTTACCTCTTTCTTTCTTTGTCAATCTGACGATGACCGAAGAAGGTCGAAAAGTTGTTCGCTCCTATACATAAATATTTTCTCAACACAAACCAGCTGTTTTTACATATATAATTTACTTCATGTATTGTTTGGTTTCCATTGTGTTGAATGGTAAAAAATACATATACAACAATATTAGGGGCAGGTAACTATCACAGTGAATCAGTCAATAAAATACATTGTTTGTATAACGTTATTCTTACTGACTAATCATAAAAATCACAGACAGTTAAGAACCGTGATTGGTTTAGAATTAATTTTATGTTATTGCAGGATATTTCAACTTGTATCATCTTTATGGGAACAGATACTCTGTTACCTTAAAGTTGGAAACACGACAAAATAAACGTTTACTGGAATTAAAATATTTATAAAAATATAAGGTTTTATATAGAAAGTTTAATAGTTTATACATTTTGTTTTAAAAATGACAAACATTTATAATAGTTTTGTAAAAGTTAACTTTTGTGAAACTAAAATAGTGTTTTCTTGGAACTGATATACAAATATATAATAAACACAAACCTTTATCTCTAGACATCAATGTTTATATAGTAGTGGACACAGTAACAATAGAACAGAATTTTACATGAAAAATAAAAGTAGCAAGTTAAAATAATGAATTTTAAGTTCTGTAAAACTTATTTCAGTTTAACAAAACTGGGAAATCAGTTCATATAATTTCTTGTATCTTGAGACTGGTTATTTCCATTAGTATATTAACATTTAGATACTTTTCATGTTATGGTAATTATAAGAATGCATAATTGCAAACAAACGAGAATATATTATATGTTAGTCACATTACATATGTCATCTCAGGCGTTAAAGAGGCCTCTCGCCAAACACTAGCAATATAGTTAATACGTTAAACCAGTGATAACCACTGATGTATTAACCAGTCAGTGAGACCCCAGCAGTACAGCGGTATGTCTGTTTCGATATATTTCATTGTTATTGTTTGTTTTGAATTTCGCGCAAAGCTACACGAGGGCTATCTGCGCTAGTTATCCCTAATTTAGCAGTGTAAAACTAGAGGGAAGGCAGGTAATCATCACCACCCACCGCCGACTATTGGCTACTCTTTTACCAAGAAATAGTGGGAATGACCATCACATTGTAACTCTCCCACAGCTGAAAGGACAACCATGTTTGGTTCGACGGAGACTCGAACCCGCATCCCTCAGATTACGAGTCGACCGCCCTTGCCACTTGGCCATGCTGGGCATGTTCACGTTTCAAAAGAACATTCTTACAGGCCTTTCCTCTGATTTCTTGACTTCTTCCCATGAAGTAAACTGCATTTCCGTTGGGTTTTTCAGTCATTTGTGAATGGATGAACAAAAACGATCTAGTTTCGGTTTCCTTGGTTACATTTACAAAAAGTGTATATATACATATGTTTATCTTTAAAATTAATATTTATCTGACAATAGTTACTTTTTAAGTGTAGTTTAATTTATATTTATTTAGTGCTTTGCACAAGTCCCTTGTTGTCCCTAAACATTATATTGTGACTTTTTATCTTTATATTCCATGGTAAAGAGTAGTCCAAGAGTTCACGGAGGATGATGTTAACAAGCTGCCTCATTTGTAGTGTATTAACTTCAAAATTAGGACCGGCTGAACATCCACAAATAAATAAACATATGGGAAGTGATAGTCACTATGGACAAGTTTTACATTATCAAGGTGACTGAACAACGTGATATTTACTCTCTGGAACACAATAGTAACAAACTGAAGAGTATCTCAATACAGCCAATCTTACTTCACATTCACAAGAACTTCAAACAGAACTCTCCAGTAAAAACGACTGTCTTTTGTGGCAAATAAACTATATTGTTTGCTGTACTTGTTAAGACAAAATAAATATAAAAATAAGAATTTAAAAATATGTAAATATGGATTGTAAACAAAACAAGGAAACCGGATTGGAGATACTGGAAACATTATTTACTGAAACTAGAAACCCTTAATTTGGTTCCACGTTTTTACCTTTAATTATATTTGGTGTTTTCAAAATGAACTTCTTTCCTAATTCTTTTATGGCGCCTATTTGCAGATTTTTAAATTCTCAGTTTTCACTTATCTTATTTTTTGGCTTATTTTGTATACTAGATTATGAGCAAAGGATTACTGGGTAGGGTAACAAACTTTATACATTGTGATGATAATAAACATAACTAATACCTAGTTGATACGGTTCGTGATGATTTACTGTACTATTGACTATTTGATCGCATTTGTTTGAAAAATAAAATATTAAACTGCAGATGGAGATTTGTTTGAGAATATAGTGAGCATTAATAGCTACCGTGTAACGACATTATGCATGTATAGTAAAGTAAAACTATATACAAGACACAACTTCCACTACTTGAGTATAACATTTTACAAGTACGACAGCAGTATTTCAAATAAAACATGTAGGACTAAAATGTCACTATAAATATTTCTTCGTGTATTTTAAAGTAATTATTGTACCATGTGTGTAATAAAATTTGATATTATGTGTATTGATTTATTTACTACTTCTCTTCATATATAATATAGGGGCTGGCTACTTAAAAACACCGTTTGTTTAGAATTAAACACAAAATTACATGGGCACCACGGGTATCGAAACTCGGTTTCTAGCGTTATAAATTCGTAGATGTATCACTGTGCCATTAGAGGTGACCGAGTGTATAATGTCGAAAGCATTTCAGTATCTATATGTTACATATAAATATATTTATCTGTTATGGGCTGATAATTCTTCTTTCATCTTATATTTAACATCTTTAAATGGGTCGTTTTGTACTGCTTTTATTTTTACATATTTTTATATGTGTATAGTCTTAGTAATAAACAAACAAAGGGTTTAAAGTGTTTTAACTGACTTGAATATTTACTATTTAAGGTGTTTTTCGTCGTCACCTTCTATACGGTTTTGTTGTGATCCATTTTATGAAACACTACTGTGGTTCATGATAAAATTTGTTTATTATGATTTTGTTGGCTCTCTTTATTTATACTGGTTTCTATTTCTCAATATAAAATTAAAAATCTCCCATTATGCACCATATCTTCATTGTCACTCAAATCAGAAATCAGTACAATATAAAAATACAATACTAGAAACATTGCTTTACGTGTATCATTTATGCAGCTGACCAACTGTAGCACAATTAGAAGTAATGTATTGCTGTATTTTCTTTCCGTCCGTAGCTTCCTGGTTTATCGACACATACTTAATTATTCTGTTATTCTCTGTGAAGAAGACACTATATGTATTATTTTTACACTGTTCTGTCTGAAGAATTACAGAATTTTATTAAAGTTTCATTTTTCAAATGAATTTAAGATTGTATATGTTTTAGTATGTGTGTTACTAATATAAAGTCTCGTTCTCTAATTGGAATAAAGCTTCTTGGTGTGGTAATTTTATTTTTATGTAACATTATCTGTCGTACGTTATGCAGGTGCTCTACAAACTTCACCCCTACATCACTTACTGGTAAGGTTGGTATCGAACCCTGGATACCCTGTACAATGGTCAAGTGGTTTGCTTACTGAGATAACGTACTGGATATTCAATAACTAAATACAAAGTCATTGGACAGTTTCCTACTCTATGTTATGTATCTATAAATTGTGTATTAGTTGTCTTCTACTCGTTATGGTACGTCAACCTATATCCATACAGGATTTTAAAATATTTAGTATTTCCCTATTAATTTATCTTTCTTAATTACTCAGTAGATAAATCGTTTAAAATACTAAAAACAAATATCGAGTCCAATCTATCGGTTAGTTCGTCAACTGTATTTGATAAATATCAGTTTTGGAAGATTATTCCCCCATCAGCTACCTTGAAAATACATCAGCGGTATATCTTTAATACCTTTGAAAACTGTACTTATATTCAACATCAATGGTTTCAAGCTCTTCATTAACAATAATTTATCTTTATTAACCATTTTATGACAACTAATTCTGATGTTCTATCGACGTGGTTCGGTTTGAATTTCACGTGAAGCTAAAGGTGGGCTATCTGCGCTACCCGTCCCTAATTTTGCAGTGTAAGACTAGAGGTAAGGCAGTTAGTGTCTGTGTGCTCCATTCACCCACTACATCCTCACTTAAAAATAAATAAGTCGTGTAACAACACGTACTGTCAGTCGAAGTTCCAACAGTTGAGCTAAACCAACCACTCGGCCTGCCATCTCACCGTTACGTGATTGGTGAAGTCTTGGAGGATATTGTTGGAGTAACTAACAACAGGTGGGTTAAAATAAAGAAAGAAGTTGAGGTAGACAAGTTAGTTTAAGGTTCTATAGGTAGGGTAAGTAGAAAATAAAATTAAATAAGTAACTGTGGCTACTGCTGGCATAGACATCACTACTACCAGAAGAGCTGATGATAATGTGGAAGCTGTGCCAGATCCACCAACTTAACTAGGTTCGTAAGGCACTAGACACTACTACTACCGGAAGGGCTGATGTTAATGTAGAAGCTGTGCCAGATCCACTTACTCAAGTAGGTTCGTGAGGCAGTAAACACTACTATTACCAGAAGGACTGATGATAACGTGGAAGCTGGGCCAGATCCACCCACTCAGGTAGGTTCGTAGGGCGCTACACACTACAACTACTAGAAGGACTGATGAGAATGTGGAAGCTGTGTCAGATCCACTTACTCAAGTAGGTTCGTAAGGCACTAGACACTACTACTACCAGAAGGACTGATGGTAATGTGGAAGCTGTGTCAGATTCACTTATTCAAGTAGGTTCGTGAGGCACTAGATACTACTACTACCAGAAGGGCTGATGATAATGTGGAAGCTGTTTCAGATACACCCACTCAGGTAGGTTTGTAAGGCAGTAGACACCACTACTGCAAGAAGGGATGATGATCATGTGGCAGCTGTGCCAGATCCACCCACTCAAGTAGGTTCGTAAGGCACGACACAATTAACGGACATAATTCCTTTTTTCACTGTAAGCTCGACGAGGATGTCGAAAGTTTTATAGATGCATTAAATGAAGCTGTTAGAATATCAGGTTAGACTGATGCACAGAAATCAGACATTTTGTGACTGAGAACAGCAGGAGAAGCAAAACGTTTCATTGAGGCATTGTGTGAAACTGTAGATTTTCAGTTTTAAATACGTATGTTGACAGAGGAATATGGTAAACGAGAAACGCCAAGCACAATCATGGCACAATTACGAAATATGAATCAAGAAAAAGGCGAGTCTCTTCGAGTGTTTGGACATAAGCTACAAGAACAAGGTAATAGATTACGTAGAACTTAGATTATAAAATGATCCAAGATACACTAAAGTCTGAGTATGAGCGAAGGCCGCTTAGCGATAGAGCTCGCAGTGATGTTAATGAATCCAATACCCAACGAGCAACCTTATTAGATTTAATCGAGGATACAAGAGAGCAACAGATATATAGGTACAAGCAGTCTGTAATAAGTATGATAAGTAAGAGTATGAATGAAACAGTAAACTGGCGAAACGGACAAAATAAGTGCGAGGACTTGCAGTGTTTTAAGTGTGGTAAGGTTGGCCACATAGAAAAAATTGTTTTACAAAACAAACTGAGTCTGTAAGTTGTTTAACTGTTGTATTTTAGTAAGGATTTTACAGCAAGGGTTAATTCAGAAGTATAAGATCTTAGTTAGACGACATCTTGTTGAGATAGGAGATTTGTTATTAGGATTAAAGGATATTAAAGATAACGTTTAGATTTCAGATCTGACTCAGTAGAAACGTGATTTAATAGATGCAGGTTGAAATGTTCTGAAAGGTTTGTTCTGAACCACAACCACAGATGATTTACGTGAATTAAACAAGAAAGTAGACCATCAAAGACAAGTATCCAGAGAAATGATTCATTTAATAAGTGAACAAATGACTATAATGAATTCATTAAACCAGACACTTGAATTACATGAACAGGAAATTAAAAGCGTGTCTAGAGCATTAGTAAACATTACTAACAGTTTGATACATACTATAATAAGACAGACTGAGCTTCATAAGGCAGGTATTGTAATGTTAGTTTTCAATTCTAGAATTCATAATTTCAGTTGAAAATAGTGGGACTGAGTTAGCTAAGTCAGTACAAGCATTGTGTGTAACTGCATACAGAAAGTTGAGTTCATACTTTATAGCTCCAAGTAGATTATAAAAAGTATTAGACGATATTGAAAGTGAGTTACCTCCGTACTTACAATTTGTAATTCCTACACGTAGTAAAGAGATTTACATGTATTATAGATAGACTGATGTAAAAACAGCCGCAGTAAAGTATACGTAAAGAATGTTCATAGAGATATCTTTAAAAGCAAACGATAGAATGTTTAAATTATATAAAATTATACCCTAACCATTAGCATTAAGCCATTCATTAGCTCTAACTGTAGAAAATAACAACCAATATCTTGCAGTGTCAAGTGATCAACGTACTTATGTGGAAATAACAGAAGAAGATATGCTAAACTGTGTAGAAGGACCCATAAAAATATGTGACCCAACTTCAGTAATTTTTTCAGTACCTATTATGACTTGAAGTTATGCAATATTAACAAGACTTTCTAAGGGTGGAGGTCCAATTTGGGCTGTGCTTTAGCCAGTTTACCTGAACTGAGTCATTGTGTGCGGCTCTTAACCTTTTTATAATATATCCATTTTTCATCTCCAGTCAGTAACCTGTCCAAAAAATGTGAGTTACGTTCACAAGAATGCAGAGAAGTGCAAATGTCCATTCATGTTCTAAGGTTGGCTTCTAAGTTGTTGCAGATGACAGTGAACTGTTGAATTAAGCTTCTGTGCAAGTTCTTCAAATGCTACAGCACAGTCTTTATCAAGTGCAGCCAGCAGCAAGTCATCATTAAACTTAAGCTGTAGTCACATGATATAAACTTCTGAAACTACGTTCGACGTTTACTTTCATTGAGAGAATCCGCACCATAAACACCTTGAATGTTGTTTTGTGGTTTCTGCTGCACTACTGCCTTTTTAAACTCATAAATCATAACAAACCTAATGTGCTCCTCAGACACATCCATCTTTATAAGGGTTTATTTGATTAATGATCTGAAACAGTAGCGTTGGGTTAGTTTCTTTTATTTGTCTGAACATTTTCATACACGTTATACTACATATTTTAGTAATTAAAACCTTCTACAAAGACAGAAATATTGATGTACTTTTTGTATTGAAATTTCGGACATCACTTATGGGATGACCTGATAAATTATGAACAATTTTATTTAGTTTATAATGAATAATAGACAATATTTAAATCATGTAGGATTACTTTTAAACAAACATTAAGCTGACTTTGTACAAGATAAAAAAGAGTCCACTGTGAACAAAATCAAACAAATAAGTATTAAAACGATACAAAACACTGCTGTTCTGTTTCGTGAAACAATCATTAAGAAACTCTTACTTTACTTGACTTAACATATATAAATATATGGACACATAACTTGTCAGTCGATTTGTTATCACGAGATACTGATATATATACATATATATGGATTTGGTATTTAGTTGAAACTTCAAAGTATGAACAAGTGTGATGCAGTGTGTGGTTCAGTTCTTTGTTTATTCAATAAAATGTATTCCTGAAGTTCATATGTATATCATTATATAAAATTTAATGCGAAATTTATGTTGTTGCTATAGATTTAAGTATTACTGCACAGTTGGTACAATGTATACAAGGAGGTTGGCATACATTTTTGTAATCTTTTCTATAAAATGTGTCTACTCTGAGTGCATGCTTAAATAATCTCAGACATTTTGTGCTAGTTCAAACATCTGAGAACCTGTTTGAATCAAGTGCCAAATAAATTTAATAAGATTTTTCATCTTATTTGCATCATGGCACATTTCAGGCTAAATTTGTTTCAAAAGTTGTTATATTTTCCTCCTCAGACCTTTACTCTTTTGCTCTGTCAAAACCTCCATCACTTGAAAAATGTGTAGCTCACAGTAAAGGTTTTCCAAAATTCTAATCAAGAGTGGCGATCGCTCTATTGTCCTGACCTCTTTCAGTTTATTTTCTTGGTTTGTTTTTGTATTTTTTAATTTCGCGTAAAGTTTTGTTTGTTTGTTTTTGAAATTTCGCACAAAGCTACTCGAGGGTTATCTGCGCTAGCCTTCCCTAATTTAGTAGTGTAAGACCAGAGGAAAGCGGTGTTTCAACAAACTGTCATGATCTGATCTGTGATGTCATAATATTCAAGCAAACTGTAAAGTCTAACTGGTTACTCATGACTTTTTGAAGAAAGTATTATTCCTAGAAGTAAGTCAATTACAAGCAATTAATTTGACTGTCAAGCCCAATATTCGTTGTTAAATGAGTAATTCAAGAGGTCGGGGGGTGATAACTAGTTCCTTCCCTGTAGTCTTAATTGCTAAATTCGGAACGAATAGCGCAGATAATCCTCTTGTATGTTTGTATGAAAAACAAAATAAATCCTTTATACCTTCCCAGTGTATGCTTACTTCTGGAAGAATATGCAACATGTGATGATATTCTAAATTTATATATATTATTGTTAAAGCTTCCGATAAAAAGTAGAATTATTATTAATTTATTGTAATTATGAGTGACAGAAAAACTAAAAGTACTCTATGATTTCTTTATCTCACGTTACCATTTCATTAATCTCGTTGTTTTTTGGCAAGAATATCTGACCTGAGCACCTCTAATTATGTTCAGGATTTCTCAAGTCCTGAACATATGTCGTCGAAACGCTTAGTGTAAAAGACCCTGTATTAGCATTCATATTTTCATTTACTATCTAACTGTCCTTGCGTTAATTTTATTTTTACTGAATATATGTATGAATGTTGTAAATTTATCGAATTTAATTAATTAATTAATCAAATGTTTAATCCGTGAATTCTAAAACACATATTTTAAAGTGTTGTCATGTAGCAACAAACTGATCCACAAAAAGAAAAGGTCGAGGCTTTAGGTTTGTGTGTGACCCTCCATAATTACAAGATAAAAGAACCTAGAAACTTAAAACTTTGTGCACATACTACATGAGATATTGTTACTTATCCACGTGTGTGCGCATCTTTGTAATAAGAAATGTGTGCATCTAGGTATTACTTATCTTCGTGCGTGTGGAATTGTCTGGCAAAATATTTTTATTATTCAAATTAGCGAAAACCACATAGAAAGAAATGCCAGCGTCATAGTTAATCAACAGTATTATAAAACTGTTTATAGTAAATGGCATCATTTAGTCTTGAACTTCGGCTTAACGTTGATCTAAAATTACAAGAATTTGTTTTCAAGACTAAAATATGTTTTTATAATAAAAGTCGTATATAGAATCATTTTAAGCAAGAGATGGCGCTAACGTAGCAGTTCGGATGAAAATACACAAACTGTTTTAGCTCATTTATGATCGAGATTTAAATACGTAAGAGAGTGTAAACCAGAGTCTATAGGTTCAACATTAAGGACAACTATACACCGATATTCCTTTTGTAACTTTGTGAGAATTTCCAAACAAAGAAACAAAACAATATTTAGCGATAAAAACGTCAAACTTTTTGCAGTAGTGACACCTGGAGAGAACTTTTTACAACACACAGTTTTGTGTTTCTGGTACAAGGCATGGTTTTTGTACTAAAAATTAACAAAAATTAATATATCTTTAGAAATTTCTCTTGCCTCCTAGTGGCACAAAGATATAACTGCGAATTTCCAACGCTAGAATCCGGGTTTAGATACATGTGGTGGGCATAACAAGATAATACATAATGTAGCTTAGTGCTTGACTACAAATAAAGAATTGTTTTATATGGGACATAAATATATTTCCCGAATAACATAATAAAAATCACGTGATCCTTTTCTAGCCTTTCTGTTAGTCAAACACCATCAAATGTTACAAAATATTTAAAAAGGAAGTTGTCAGATGTGGTTGAAGTACACGCTGTTCACCTACACACAAGTAATTAACATATTTAAAATATGACATCTTGCTTGATGTTTATTTGTTGAATTTCTCGAAAAGCTATATCGATGCTATTTGCGCTAAATCTGAAAAGACAAACTGGAGTGGAGGCAGATAGTTCACATTACCACCCTGTTCCATTTCTTGTCAGACCAAATAGTAGGATTTCACCTTCACTGTTGTAATATAAACGTGTGTCCAGTGTGTGGAGCACAGCTGGTCTGGGCGATGACGAAATGAATACCACAAAACATTCGTTCCAGACAACGTCATCATAACCACCATGGGTCACTTTGTTACTTACAGCAAGGTTAATTCATTATTTTGTTCCTTATGAAAGTAAGGTAACATTCAAACGACTGTCATAAATCATTTTAAACACTGCCTTGTGTTGAACATCATTTTAATCACTTTCTATAAAAAACAAACAAGAAACATCTTTCACTCTCACCACTGGTGGCTCAGTAGTAAGTATTCAGTCTCATGACATTAAAAACCAGGTTTCGATGATCCTGGGATGTAAAACACAACTAGCCATTCTGTAACTTTCGTAACAATCAAATAAATCCAATTATCACATACCAGTATTAGTCATATTATATCTTTTAATAATGCACTTTATTGATGAGCTCTGGACTGAGTGAGACGCGTCGTGTCCAATAGATACGACCGAATTAGTGTGATTTGAATACTGTTATTATGTATCCTTCTAATTGTTGAAACTTTCCACAGGACTGGCTATGGAATATAGTATTATAAGTGTGGTAGGTTTAACGTTCATGTCCGATGACAAGTACATTAATTATAATCATGCTTCGCCAACATGATTCATAAATTAATTCACTCGTGATTTATGATTCACGTTTACAACCAACAAGAAATTGAATAAACTGTCACCACACGTAAAACCATCGCTTACATTCAGATTAATACAATTTTAACTCCTTGATATTTTCACTGTAAAGTTTCACCGTGGATTATTTTTATACCAAGTAACGCTTTCTGTTAAAATTTTACAGAGGACAATTTAAAGTTACTCATTCTTGTAGGTATGGTGGATTTAGTATGTGGAAACATTACAGGAGCACACCTACTTCATAGAGATGGTAATTTCAGAATTGTGGCTGCTATCAGGAGAAACGGTATATGTGTTATAATTAAACTGGCTATATTAATGACAATATCCGGGGAAAATCCAGGTAATAATCGCCACACAACACCTCAGGTTCCTGTTCGTCAGTATTTTGTAGTCACATAACTCGCGTTTGTCTTCACTCATTAAATAAATAAATAAATAAAAAATAATTTAACTTACTAAGTTAACCATTTCAAAAGGCTCAGATATTCTGGTTCTGGAATACACCAGAAAACAGTGAAAGTGTGTGTTAGAAATAGAATTCAGGAAATTGAATGTTGTATCTTAGTTGTCACACGTTTAAAGACACACACACTATAATCATAAATTTAGTATAGTTATAACACTAAGTAAATAACAATAAACAAACATTTAATTCGTTGTTAAAACTTAATCATATGTTGCAAGGTGTGCAGCTAACACGAACTTTGTATACAGTGTACCTGTTGGACAGGTATCCACTAACATGATCATTGATATCAGTATGTCTGTGCATTTACATGTTTGAAACAGTAAACTAACACGTCACGTGGTATTGTTTTTAGCTTATCAAAAAAGAACAGATTGGGCTATCTGTGTTGTGCCCACCGCCTGTGGGCAAAAACAGGCTTTCAGCGTTTTAAGCCTTTAGACTTTCGACTGAACCAGTGGAGGATACATGGTTTATTAATTTTCTGTATGCAAATGATGAAGGGCTTTACAAAACGTGTATGAATAAATAAACACCCATTAACACTCAACGCATGTTTATATGTGTATCAAAATTATTATTCTTGGGTTTACATACAGAATAAGATTGAAACTATGTCAATTTTCATTCTATACAATTTTGTATGAAATATACGATATATATTTTCGATATGTAATATGTCTGCTTATTCTTGAAATATAAACAAAGGTAAACTTATTTCTCGGGTAAATATTTGAAAATAATGAAGATGTGTTTTTTGTACAATAACTGATTCTCTGTAAATATTTTGTTTTTGTATTTTGGTTTCACAGTATTTACAAATCTAGTTTCAGGACGAGAATACTTAACAGAGATATTTACCACTGTTTACTGAAGTTTACTTTTCGTTGTTCCTTTTGACGATGTTTGATTCACAGAATATACTTGTTTTTATTTATCATTCATAAACGTTGTTGATGTCTCTACTCGTCACGATCATAAGTTAAGTAGAACTTCTTCACTTCATCTTCTGATGAAACATAATTATACAATCTCATGACGGTTCATGAAGATGTGTTTTTATTTCTAATTTTCTGTAAAGCTGCTCTCGTGAGCTGTCTATGGTATCCGTCTCTAATTTAGCAGCTACAGACTATAGTAAACACAACTAGTTAACATCACCATCAGGGGGTTACGATGTTCTGTAGAAAGTAGTGTTACTCTCTGTTTTAAGTACAGTAGTAAATTATACAGTCTTTCTAAATTCGAATAAAAGTTTATTTCTTATTCACAGAATCTCTGAATAAGAAACCTTACAGCTCCATGCCATTGGTTGAATATTATTCATCGTATAATATTCTTCATAGAATCTCTCTGGAATAAGAAACCTTACAGCTCCATGCCATTGGTTGAATATTATTCATCGTATAATATTCTTCATAGAATCTCTCTGGAATAAGAAACCTTACAGCTCCATGCCATTGGTTGAATATTATTCATCGTATAATATTCTTCATAGAATCTCTCTGGAATAAGAAACCTTACAGCTCCATGCCATTGGTTGAATATTATTCATCGTATTATCTTCATCTCTTGTCCGATTTGATGAAAATCTTCAGCTTACTCAACACAGTATTCGTTTCTTTATACGTTCAGAAAACTGCAGCCTCAAGTTATGGATCTGGATGTTTCTTTGTACATCTTGTGGAACATCAGATGTTGTCAGTTCAAATTTGTTCAAGAAAAGAAATCCAGTTAGGACTGCGATAAATAACAGATCTTTTTTCTCCGGAAGGGATCAATATTACACTTTCAACCTTACTTGTGTCTAATGTTTATTTGGGACGAAGTCTGGCAGCAATACCTGGTCATCCAAAATGCTTTACTCAACGTTCGGGACATCATAGAGTAGATACCACAAAAAATATCATGTTTACAAAACCAGGTGTTGTCACGGACAACTACTCAATGTCCCTTTGTATCTTCGCTTAATATCTCATCTCAATAACAGTAATATGAACAGATTATCACCGGAAGGATAGAAAAACAACACAGAAAAATACATAGTCGATCTAATACTAATGTTTACCTAAGAACAGCATCGGTAATATACCAGACAACAAAGGGAACTTAAACATTCTCATTGGTTGGTACTAATAAAGATCTTCACGAACCTTATAATAGCAGCACACATCAGAGGTTCAGAATCTAGTCACATTTATAATATCTTAACACGTATAAAACCTGATCGAGATTCAAGAGCTTTCCAAAGTCTTTTTATTTAAAAGCTAGAGTTGTACAACTATAAAAAGTGAAACCAGTTTAAACATGGTGGTTTCTTCTTTGGATACTAACCTTTATCTCGATAATGGTAATCATGAGATTTTCAACATATGTTCATCTCATCAATTTGCCATTAACATGAACATCCAGAGATGAAACAAGGCGCGTCTTCACAAATATTCTGACTGCGTGTTCTACATGATCAAAGTGTATTTTCGATTAACTTCTATGGTCTCAGAAAAAATATAAGAACAAACGACGCTTTCAATGACAAGTCGACTGAGCCTCCTCTGTGACACAACGGTATGTTTGTAGACTCACACCGATAGAAACCGGGTTTCGATACCCTAGGTGACCAGAACATAAACAGCCCATTGTTTAGTTTGTGCACAATTCCGAAAACAAAGCACAAACAAGTCGACTGAAAATGTTTAACAACATGCACTCAAGTAAGCTGTTCGTAAATATCGAAGTACGCAGACTGTACCAAGTGTTAAGTACGCAGACTGTACCAAGTGTTAAGTATGCAGATTGTACCAAGTGTTAAGTACGCAGACTGTACCAAGTATTAAGTATGCAAACTGTACCAAGTGTTAAGTACGCAGACTGTACTAAGTGTTAATAACTCTGGGGATCATCGAATATTATATGTCGACCATCAGATCGAAGAATCTCTATACCTTGGTAACACTAGTGCCTCGAATTACTTCGTCCGTAATTCATAATTTTTCCTGCAACACAAATTCTACTTAACTGTAAGAGATATGTGAGAATGTGGTGGGTGCGGAATGCGACAGAGTTTACAAGAAATAACATCTTTAAAAGACTAAAAGTAATATTAGCATTTAAACGTATGAAATCAATGCAGAATCTTATAGTGCGAAAAAAATCATAATCTGGTTTCAATAGTTTTAACATATTAGTGACGTTCATTCTGTGCTACATATCTCAATCTACCAGATTCTAACTGATCCTGACTTCTTGTTCATCCTGTACCACATATCTCAATCTATCAAGTTCTAACTGATCCTAAGTTGTTGTTCATCCTGTACTACATATCTCAATCTACCAATTTCTAACGGATCCTTAGCTGTTGTTCATTCTATACTACATATCTCAATCTACCAGGTTCTAACTGATCCTTACTTGTTGTTCATCCTGTACTACATATCTCAATCTACCAGGTTCTAACTGATCCTTAGTTGTTGTTCATCCTGTACTACATATCTCAATCTACCAGGTTTTAACTGATCCTTACCTGTTGTTCATCCTGTACTACATATCTCAATCTATCAGGTTCTAAATGATTCTTAGTTGTTATTTATTCTGTACTATATATCTCAATCTATCAGGTTCTAACTGATCCTTAGCTGTTGTTCATCTTGTACCACATATCTTTATCTACCAGGCTTTAACTGGTCCTTAGCTGTTATTCATCCAGTACTACATATCTCAATCTACCAGGTTCTAACTGATCCTTAGTTGTTGTTAATCCTGTACTACGTGTCTCAATCTACCAGGTTCTAACTGATCCTTAGTTGTTGTTCATCCTGTACTACATATGTCAATCTATCAGGTTCTAACTGATCCTTAGTTGTTGTTCATCCATTACTACATATCTCAATCTGTCAGGTTCTAACTGATTTTAGCTGTTGTTTATTCTGTGTTACATATTTCAATCTATCAGGTTCTAAATGATTCTTAATTGTTATTCATTCTGTACTACATATCTCAATCTATCAGGTTCTAACTGATCCTTAGCTGTAGTTCATCCTGTACTACATATCTCAATCTACCAGGTTCTAACTCATCCTTAGATGTTGTTCATCCTGTACTACATATCTCAATCAATCAGGTTCTAACTCATCCTTAGCTGCTGTTCATTTCGTGCTACACATCTCAATCTACCAGGTCCAAACTGATCCTTAGTTGTTGTTCATTCTGAACGACATATCTCAATCTTCCAGGTTCTAACTGATTCTTAGCTGTTGTTCATTTCGTGCTACACATCTCAATCTACCAGGTCCAAACTGATCCTTAGTTGTTGTTCATCCTGTACTACATATCTCAATCTCTCAGGTTCTAACTGATCTATTGTTGTTGTTCACCCTATTTTACATATCTCAATTTATCAGGTTCTAACTGATCCTTAGTTGTTGTTCATTTTGTACTACATATCTCAATCTACCAGGTTCTAACTGATCCTTAGTTTTTCATTCATGACAGCAACACCTTATTTTGTTTACATATTCCACGCAATGCATAACAAAGTATCAGTGTTTGTAGTACTGACTCTATTAAGAAAAAACATGTGAATTTATAGATGGCACGTGACTGATCATTTTTATGAATTTAGTGTTTGGTTAATAAGAATAAAACGTACATGTCCATCCATGTTAATAAATATGTAATGAAACGAAGAGTTTCTATGTACTTATGTAGGAGAAGTAAAACGATGAACATGTAGTTATGGAAACCAATACTGTTTGTGAAGTTAACAGGATTTTAGCTGATATGTCATGAAAGTAATGTATGCAGACAGAGGCATCAAATGTGGAAGTGGGGGTAGGTGAGGCCGCGCCTTCTGTATTTCAAATGAAGCTCATTTGGTATTAACATTTTTATAAATAGATGAAAACATCCAACTCTATCCAATAAAAATCACCCATTAACAGAAAAGTTCGGTGTAGTAGAAAAAACTGCATAATATACTTGATGAATTACCTTTAACCCCCACTTAGCAGTATAATTCGATACTAAAAATGAACTATATTTTTATAAAAACCAAGACCAACACCTCTATTGATAGTCAAGGGCCTCTATGCACTATTAGTATGCCCTGACAATCATCAGAAGGACTTCCAAGTTTTTGTTTGATTAATTGTTTGTAGTTAAACACAAAACTGCACAATGAGCTATCTGTGCTCTGCCCACCAAGAGTATCGTAATCCGGTTTCAAGTTCCGCAGACATAGCACCATGTTACCGAGAGACGGATCTCTGAGTGTCGACAGAAATGCCCCTATACTCTGAAAACAGAATACAAGTAAATAGCAGAAGGAAGCAATTTATCTGGATTTTACATCGAATTAGATCAAATGTATTTCAGATATTGTGACATTTACAAACCCTTATTGGCTGCTGTAACACAGCTAAATAATAGGTGTAATTAAATGTTAACACGTAAGGCAGTAAAGCAAAGGTTGATCCGAAAAACTGTAGCACCATACATGATCAGAATATTGAAACAAGCTGTGTACATACATGTAGATGTTGTCATTCGGAGTAAAGAAGACAATCATCAACTGTTCAACAAGAAACAACCTGTGTGATTAAACCATATCTTGTTAAGTTGGTTAATCAATTTTCAAAATTTAAATGGGACGATGATTCAATGTGATATGTTATAAAGAACGTTATCATGTTTATATAAAAATCAAGTCCACATATGAAGTTTGAAAGAAAAGTATTAAAGTACTTTTGTTGTAAGGTTATGTCTTAGTATGTAGTTAATAAGTAAATACATATGTACTTTTGTAGGGTTAAACATCAATTTATGGTTAAGTTAAGAAGTGGTAATAAAAGTACTTATGTAAGTATTTGATATTTTCAATCCTGATGACATCTTATGCAATACATGGGTGAAAGAACTAGGACAGATCCCCAAAACTTTAGCCATAGCTATCACTGGCTTAAAATTGATTACTAAATGAAGGACAGCCAGACAATAGTAACCGCTGTCTATTCAGTTACTCTTAACCTAATATTGGGATTGTATGTTTCTATCAAAACGTATCACAATTGGAGATTTCAGCTTTCAGTAGTATATCGCAACATGAATCTTGGATCTTCCAATGCACAAGCTAATCTCTAGGTCGCACCCGGTTCGACCTTATGCAGAACTAAGTATGATTGTACGAGTAACATGTGAATATTCAGATATTTAGGGCTAAAAGATTAATAGTGGTCTAAAAGTATCTGTAATTTTGATCTGAACATTTTATTAAAAGTTTTATCTAGTGAGACAAATTCATCATTTTATAAACAAAAATCAGAGAATTAATTTACGTGTGTCTGTTTCGATGTGATCATAGTTTCATTTGATATGCAACTTATAATATAAAACAAAAAATGAAATATCATATGCATATAGATGAACAAACTATTGATAATATGAAATACTTTAGGTTTAACATCACACAGTACACATGCTGTTTCGATAGACATGACTTCAGCATTGATAAACAAAGTCACATGAATATTTTAAAACATATTTTTAAACAAAGTTAATACAGAAACTTTTAATAGTAACCTTATAAAATCAGGTTATTATAATTATTTTATACCTTTTGTGTTCCTTTCTAAAAAGATGGGTTGTAAACTTCTTAAATGATTCTCACCTGAATTATATAATTTAGCTTAGGTATACTCACAAAAGCACCGACTGCAGAAGGTGTAGGTATAAACACACACGAAATTGTTCTAAATTACTTCAGTACACTTAAAGAACTATGAAATAAATGTATTTAATTTCTGTAGTACATTTCTATCTACAGAAAGCATTAATACTAGAAATAAATGACCTTATAAGACCAAAATATTGTTCATATTTAATTAAACAATCAACGTTTCGCTTCACAACTTCTTCAGGCGCGTTTACCAAAACACAAACCTGAGGTGACAAAAAATAATAATTTATTGTATTGATAAACAAAGTTAACTTATTTTTTAACAATGAATATATATGGTCATTATTGTGTGTACAAACTCTCAACATTTATGTAAAAACATCATTGGAGCAACAATCAGTCATCAGCACTGTAATAAATATCATGTCGTTTTACTTATTATGTATATAAAATATCTGGTATAAATATCATGTCGTTTTACTTATTATGTATATAAAATATGTGGTATAAATATCATGTCGTTTTACTTATTATGTATATAAAATATGTAGTATAAATATCATGTCGTTTTACTTATTATGTATATAAAATATGTGGTATAAATATCATGTCGTTTTACTTATTATGTATATAAAATATGTAGTATAAATATCATGTCGTTTTACTTATTATGTATATAAAATATGTAGTATAAATATCATGTCGTTTTACTTATTATGTATATAAAATATGTAGTATAAATATCATGTCGTTTTACTTATTATGTATATAAAATATGTAGTATAAATATCATGTCGTTTTACTTATTATGTATATAAAATATGTAGTATAAATATCATGTCGTTTTACTTATTATGTATATAAAATATGTAGTATAAATATCATGTCGTTTTACTTATTATGTATATAAAATATGTAGTATAAATATCATGTCGTTTTACTTATTATGTATATAAAATATGTAGTATAAATATCATGTCGTTTTACTTATTATGTATATAAAATATGTGGTATAAATATCATGTCGTTTTACTTATTATGTATATAAAATATGTAGTATAAATATCATGTCGTTTTACTTATTATGTATATAAAATATGTGGTATAAATATCATGTCGTTTTACTTATTATGTATATAAAATATGTAGTATAAATATCATGTCGTTTTACTTATTATGTATATAAAA